>NC_064922.1:621516431-621819461 GCF_023897955.1 Schistocerca gregaria
TATCTAACTTGTAGTAAATTACAGTGGCTGATGTGGCTTCTCAATAACTATAAAATAGAAAAATCATCGCGTTTCACATCTTTACTTCAAGTGGCAAATGTGAACACCATGAGTTTTAATTAACGATCGACACTAGTATTACGCAAAAAGGGGTTGTAACAGATGAGACTTCTGCAGTTCTGAGTGAAGCCTTATGCGCTCAAAAATGCGGCATCGCGTGCGTTCATTACCTTGTCGGTGTTTAGGCAGCGTCAGGGCGGCAGCGGCCGGCGCAGCAGCCATCCAGCTCGCCGTCTCGGAACCAACTCTCTCTAACTTCTCCTTACCGAATTTGGTTTAAAAAAACTATCTGGCTGTGTTTTCATCTGACCAATCAGGGTCTCAATGTTAACCTTAAGCTCCGCCTACAAAAATTCTGTCTATCCAATGAGAAACGTTATACTTTTCGTGGTGGGGCAATGTTTTTAAAGTTTGCAACGTAACAGAGACGCTAAAAAGTCTCACGCTAAAACCTGCAGCTAGCGTGGTCCTTTTAGCGTTATCGTAAGATCTATACTGCTCTTCTGGTGGACTCTATCTTTTAACATGGGCTGGGGAGTGATCCTAATGTAACAGACACTCGAAAAGGCTCACGCTAAAACTTGCGGGTGGTAGTGGCCCTTTTGTGTTATCGTAAGATCTATACTGTTTTTCTGGAGGGCTCTAGCTTTTAACATGGGCTGGGGGTTGTCATTGACATACCTGAGACGCGAAAAAAGCCTCACGCTAAAACGTGCGGGTTGTATAGTCGTACAGGTAGGCTCGCGGCGTAGGTGGCCAGCCCCTCCCTTATCTAGCTTAACACGGTTCTGCTCTCGGCTTCTGTCCTCGTTTCTTCCCTCGGAACTACGTCTGCCTCAGGGTGGGAAGGTACGACATGCATTTAGGCATTCTTGTGTTAGGCTGTGGTATTCCATTTGCTCACTCGTTACTCGTATTACTTTGGTTAATTTAATGTCACGATTTATTCCGAGCTATGTGACATACTACTGGATTTGCTTATCATGTCAGGGTTTTCATGTAAGGTGTTGGATTTGCCTGACACCTTACATATCACCACCCTTCGAACTTAATTTTAGCACTGAATTTGGCAATGATTGAATCGTTGTCTAAGTCAGTCAAAAATTTTCTAATTTATCTAAATTTTGTTGCGTATTGTTCAGCCACGTTATTCTGTTCTATGCTAGTTTGTATTACTAATTTATATCTTTATATTCTTCCACATTATAATTAAAAATGACAAGAGAAGAATATTTTAATGCTATTATTAATGTTTAATTAATTTCTTTCTTTATTTAAGTGTGAAGTTTTTTTTAAGAAGTTTGTTTTCGAAAGTGAGGAGTCTTTCACATCGATTTTCTTAGAAATTTTTTTTATAAATGTAGTAATTGAGTAAAATCTATTCCTAACACATTTTCTAAATATCATGTGCAAGTAAAATGTTTTTGTTTCGAGACACTCATTTCAACATTGTTACACTAACAAATAAGAATTATTTCCTAGAATTGCTTTGACAAAGAAATACATGCACAAGTATTCAAATATTATCCTAACAAATGGTACAAATGTTAAAAAAAATTGCTTTGACAAAGAAATATACATACACACGTATTGAGGTATTATCCTAATAAATGGTACAAATGTTAAAGAAAGGGAAAACATCCAACAAGATAATTTTTTATTCTTTGTTTTTATAAGGAGAAACTAAGTAAAATATAGTTATTCTTTCATTTTTATGAGGAGAAAATAAGTGGAATATTGTTTCTTTATATACTGTCCATTTCAGAACTAATGACTTGTTTTTATCGACAGTCTATTTTTTACTTAAGTCCATAGTCAATGACTGTTATTTTGTAGTTTATTAGCTGTCTGGTGTGCTTAACGTATTTAGTTTTTCACACGTTTCTTTTGCACAATTCCTACATCATATAATTTGATTTCACACGTTCACACAATCCTATGAATGTTCAAGCATGAGGTTGGCGAATGTTTTTGCACGAAGGTGATGGACTTGAGCGGGATGGATCTAGGCAAGTATTTGATGTACAGCTTCGTTCGTCGTTCCTTGTTGGCATTGCAAGTGTGTGTTGCTGTTGTGGAGGTCCCACAATGGAATGGAGCTGTGAGTGCAGAATCTCGTGGTTTACTGGCTTTGTATGCGTGAAAGTCATCGTTATGTGTCGCTGAATGCGGTCGTTTTTCGTTGTAATACTTCGCAGACGACTAGTTTACAATAGGATAGGGATTTGGGAAGGTATGTCGTCTATTCTTCACCCATCTTCTTTCTTGGTCTCAATCTTGCGAATCTTCAACTTCTGTTCTTCCTGCTTTTTCTCTGCTTCTTACTTGCTTCTTGGTTCTTCTCTGGGCAGGATATGGAAATATTTGTTGATAACTAGTCGCTTTGAAGCTCTCCTCCTAGTAAAAGTTTGATAAATTGTTTGGGCGCGTCATTTTTACATTGTGGAAGTTCTTCTTCAGTTTCGTGCATCAGCGTGCTGTTTAATAGCAGTAGTGTGAATTTTACGCATATTTTTTTCCACCGGTGGCTTGCCCAAGCGGTCTTCTCGTCGGGCCGTTTTTTGCTCGCTCCGCTGTATCTGGGCTCGGAGACCCTTGCGGCGTTCGCCGTCCAAGCGCCGCCCCGCCGCGTCTCAGCAGGGGTCTGTCACTGTGCGGCTCGGTGTTCCCTCCGAGCAGGGTTCCTCCTAGCGGGCATATTTATTGCCCACTTTCGCTACAAGGGCATTCTATTACTTTCGCTGTCCTTTTCCTTCTCTCGACGCTCCTGCTATGTAGGAATCGTGTCTTGCTAATTACGTCCTTTTCTTTCTTGATACATCTCGCGTTGCAACTTGTGGGTCGTTGCATCTCTTCCTTGCTGGAGTTTTTACAATGGTTCTTACAAAAAGTTTTACTTATAATCATCTAACATATATCTACTATCTACTTGTTTTGCGCCTACTTAAAAAGCTTTACAAATTTCGGCGCCCTTTCCATGTTACAATTCTAAGATATTCGGAGTCTTAACGTCTACTCAAGAATCCTCAAATTCGTTTTTTATTTTGTGTAGTGTCGTGGTGTATAGCATTTTAGTATTTCATGCTGTTAGACTACCTACGCTTTATCCCTTCACCTTAATCTATGGTACTATTGGTGTTATTATTGAAACTACTGTCTTTTTCCCACCTTCCTCTCTCTTCATTCTTCTTTCTCCTGACGATCTTATCTGCAACATAATCTTGAAATATTGTGCTGATTATTTACCAGTAATAAAATTAATCTTCAAACTTTTTTATATGGCTCACATGGTGAAATCCTAAGGTTTTGCCCGTTTTTGGGTTCATTAGTTCCACAGCATTATCATGAGCAATTCGGCTAATTATGACAGGTCCTTTGTATGCAGCGTAAAACTTATGTATTTTGTGTTTCTGTTTGCTGGAGAGATGGTGTGTTTTTACAAATACTTTCTGGCCTACTGAGAATGTTCTTTTAATTGCTGTTCTACCTCCTCTTTCTTTTCTTTTAACGGCTGACTTTCTGATGTTGGAGAGTGCTGTTGCTATGATTTGTTTGTGCTGTCTACGTGGTACAATAGGAAATCTAACATTTTCTCTGGTTATGTTTGGGGGTTCAATATTTTTAAGTACAGTAACTGCCACCCATGAACCATGGACCTTGCCGTTGGTGGGGAGGCTTGCATGCCTCAGCAATACAGATGGCCGTACCGTAGGTGCAACCACAACGGAGGGGTATCTGTTGAGAGGCCAGACAAACATGTGGTTCCTCAAGAGGGGCAGCAGCCTTTTCAGTAGTTGCAGGGGCAACAGTCTGCATGATTGACTGATCTGGCCTTGCAACATTAACCAAAACGGCCTAGCTGTGCTGGTACTGCGAACGGCTGAAAGCAAGGGGAAACTACAGCCGTAATTTATCCCGAGGACATGCAGCTTTACTGTATGATTAAATGATGATGACGTCCTCTTGGGTAAAATATTCCGGAGGTAAAACAGTCCCCCATTCGGATCTCCGGGCGGGGACTACTCAGGAGGACGTCGTTATCAGGAGAAAGAATGAAGCAGATTGCACAGGATAGAGTAGCATGGAGAGCTGCATCAAACCAGTCTCAGGACTGAAGACAACAACAACAACTGGAGGTAGTAGTGTAGTGCTATGTGGCATTTAATTTATTACTTCTTGAAAATCTTGAAGGTATATAATCCAAGTGTTGTGTCTTTTGCCTGCATATAAGCGACATAAAGTGCCTATGTCCTTCATAGATCGTTCTGCTGGATTTACGCTAGGTTTGTACTTAGATATGTAGACGGGTTTTATTTTGTGTTGTTTTAACGTGTTCTGCCATTGCACTGATTTGTATTGTGGGCCATTATCGGAAATTATTCGTTCCACTCGACCTACTTGTCTGAGAAAATCTTGTCTAAATGCTTTACTTATTGCAAGACCTGTTGCCCGTTTTAATGGTGTCAAGGTAACATATTTAGAAGTAAGTTCCAAAACGACAAATATGAAAATATATCCATTTTTGTGCGTGGGAGGGGCCCCATCAGATATGTTGCAGCTATTTGTTTTAATCTTTTAGGAATTATTGGAAACATAGGTGGTTTGGTTTGGAAAGTGACGTGTTTAGCCCTCATACATTTTTTGCATTTGACTAATACTGTTCTAATTCGTCTTTCCATATTAGGAAAATGGCTTGTTTGTTTTATTTTTAAAAAGCATTTCTTTGGTCCAAAGTGGCCATTACTTAAATATGTATACCATATGTACTTATTAATTAGTTCATCTGGGATATAAATTAGCCATTCATTCGTTGCAACATTTCGTCTAAAAAATAAAACATTGTTTTTTACGAGATAATGCTGTCGAATGTCTGGAAAATCCTTACTTCTCCCCTTGTGTTTGATTCCTAGTATTTCGGGATCCTTGTCCTGTTCTTTGCCCATGTTTTTCAATGCTGTCGTAATGTAGTTTTCGAAAGGTATTTGTTTCATATAGTACATTGTAAACTGGTCTTCTGCTGCTTCCAAACCTATGTTTTTGGATGCACCCTGTGGACATCGTGATAAAGCATCTGCTAATACATTCGCTGGACCTGGTATGTGTGTAATAGTGAAGTCAAATTCTTGTAGTATTAACATCCATCTGGCTAACCTCCCATGAGTTAGTTTGGCGGATAACAGATATTCTAATGCTTTGTGGTCAGTATATACTGTTGTTTTTCTTCCGAATAGGAAATATCGAAAACGTTGGAAGCCCCATACAATGGCCAATGCTTCCAGCTCCGTGACTGAATAGTTTTTCTCGCTTTTTGTGAGTACCCGACTGGCAAAGGCAATTGTTTTATATGATCTTAGCCCTGCCTGTTCGTATTCTTGGAATAACACAACTCCTAACCCTGTTTTCCCGCTATCAGTGGCCATACAAAAATTTTGTGTTAGATCAGGATGTGCTAAAATCGGTGCTGTTGTTAGTGCGTTTTTCACTTTTAAAAATTCTTCATTGGCCTGTTGATCCCATACCCATGGCGTGTTTTTTCCAGTCAGTGCACAAAGGCGTGGTGTTGCGAGAGAGTCGATCCAAATAAATTTTTTATAGAATCCGGTGAGACCTAGAAATCCTCTGAGAGTTTTCTTATTATATGGAGTACAGAATTCTTTGATTGCCGTTAGTTTTTCTGGGTCAGGCATTATCCCTTTCTCGGAAATTATGTGTCCTAGAAATTTGACCTCTCGCCTTCCAAATTTGGATTTTGTTATATTTACTGTGACCCCATGCTCTTTCATGACCTGTAAAAACTGATTTAATGTGTCGTTGTGATGTTCCCAAGAGGGTTCTGCTATAATCACATCATCAACATAACAAGTAATTTTTTGTAAAATTTCAGGACTGAGTATAGTATTAAATCCCCTAATAAACGCTGCTGATGATATGTTTAAACCAAATGGCAATCGTTTAAACTGGTAACATCTACCGAATACGATGAATGCTGTAAATTTTCTACATTCTGGGGCCAATTCTATTTGCCAGAAACTACTCCGTAAATCAATTGATGAAAATATCTTAGCACCGTGGAAGTTTTGTATCAATTCCTCTAATTTTTTTGGGCGATCTGTCTCAGTGATTATGATTGTGTTGATCTGTCTGGAATCAAGCACTAACCTGATGCTCCCATCTGGTTTTTGTACAATATGGAGCTGGCTGTTATATGTGGAGATTGTATAGGGTGGCACTCTAAATGGTTTGTGCTGTTTTACTTCAAACTTGTACTGAAAGTGTTTAATACTGCCAGTCTTAGGTAAAAATACCTCTGCTTTATCTTGTAAAATATCCTCTAATTCTCTTTTACTGTGTTCCGAAATACCTTGGACTTCTTGCAATTTTTCGTCGATTTCTTTATGGACTTCTAACATGAGTTGAGGCGATTCCCCCTTTTGTGCATACCATTCTAATTCTTCATCCTCTTTATCTCGCATCATTCTTAATTGTTTGTTTATAACTGTTATTTCTTCTAATTTTAGCTTTTGCTCAAAGAGAAGTGTGACATTCCCGAATGTTACGCTACCTTTCCCAATATCTATAATCGCTCGTCTCTCATTTAAAAAATCTGCACCTATAATCAAATCTACATTTAGTTTAGGTATAATGACGAAGTTGGCTTCGATCTTTTGACCTTGGCACGAAAGAGTTAACCTTGTTTGTCTCGTAACTTCCGCAGCATTGTTTCTAATAGGACCTCTTACTTTAATCTTACGTGTTTTCAGAACTGGCAATTTCTCATTGGCATTACACTGCATGAATAAATTTTCTGAGATCGCAGTCAGTTCACTTCCGCTATCAATTACAATATTGACTGGGATATGCTTTACCATGGCCTTCACAATTGGTTGAATTTGTAAGGGTTGGTTCTGTTCTTCTTCCTCTTGCATCAACGAATCCTCCACTGAATCATACATGAGTCTTTTTAGGAATTTCCCTTGTGAATTCGAACTTTCTGTAGGATAAGCTTTGATTTCTACTTCTCTCTCTTTTATTTCCTCTTCTCTATTTCTTCCTTCATTTACGCTATCTTCTACATCCTCTACTTTTTCCTCATCCTCGTCTACCTTCTCCTTCTTCGTCGCTACTTCCACATAATCGCATCTAAATGCACTAATTATCGCTTCATAACTTCCTTCATTATATACGTTGGGTTGTGTGCCCACTCGTAACTTATTTTCAACTTCTGTCGACTGCGCATTATCCTCATTGAATTCGCTTTCCCTGGTTTTCATCTCAAATAGCTCTGCAATACTCATTACTTCGTCCTTTCCTCCTACATTCGTTGTGCATGCCTCTGGTAATTCATCTTCCTCGTCAGTATTCTCCCAATTAATTTCGTCCCAACACGATATTGTTGTTTTCTTGTCTTCGTTTTCATCTGGTCCCTGCGGATTTGTTTCTTCCTTCTCATCTTCTCGTGATAAGATTTTTTCTTCTCTGTTCAAGGTGCTGCAATTGTCCTGGGTCGGTGCGTCATTCTCTTTGGCGTGGGCGCTTAGTTGTCATTCCGAACGTTTATCGAGTTTTGGTGGTCTTACCTCAACCTCTTCTATCTGTATTCGCTTTTCTTGTTCAGCTTGTTGATAGTGGTTTCTTTGTTGATAATTTGTCGGTCTATTTGTTCTCCAGTACCTGTTCCGGTTGTCGTAATTCTATCTGTAATAGTTGTTGCCGTTCCTGGGTGAATTATAGTTATTGCCATATTCTCTTCTAAATCCATAACCGGTTCTTTGTTGAAATCTATTGTCGTTTCTTGGTGCGAAGTTATCACGTGGTTCGTAATTGTTATTTCTTCGTACTGTGTCTTGTGGATTCCACTGCTTTTTGCTTTCGTTTTCACGTGCGCTTCGTCTTTTTCTTGCGTCATCTTCCGAAAATATGAACTCTAGTTCCCTAAGAATACCTTTAAATTCTTCGACGTCATCGCCTCCGCGACCTACTAATGATTGCTGGTATTTCAATGGTAGCTTCATCGCGCATAATTTAATCAACTCTCCGTCACTGTATGGTACATCTAAGCATTGATTTTTGTTTGCCATTACTTCGAAAAATTTCACGGGACTCTTCTCTCCTGAATTTTCAAAATATGGGTTCTGTAATAATTCGTACTTCACTCTGTTCTGTGCTTCGCTGGACCAATATCGTGAGAGAAACTTCTCTCTGAAATCTTCGTACGATCGGCATGTCGCTGCAACATTCTGCATGGTTTCTGCGACTGTTCCTGACATGTGTGCACATATAAAGTCTAATTTGTGTGCTAGCGTCCAGTGTTCTGGTAATCCTACTCGTAATTGATCAATGAAAGTTCGTGGATGTAATGAGTTTCCTTCTCGAAAGTGTTGAAATTTTCTGACTGTGAGGAAATGGTCGTTGTCGTACTTCGTCATAGTTCCGTATGAAATTCGCGATTCTTCGCCACTTTTGTTTCTGATCATTTCTCTCGTCTTTCCTTCCGGTTGTGGTAAATCCATTGGATATTGTCCACTGTAACTTTCGCCTACCCGCGGTGCTGTCTGTCTGATTTCACATATGCTACTTTCCGCTTGTGATTGGAATCGCAAATGCATAATGTCTTCCTTAATTACTTGTTTTTCCTGTGCTGTTACAGATATGGATGTGTTTGCAGACTCTGTACTTGTTCGATCCTGTTCACTACGCTCTTCAATGGTTTGCAACTCTGTTCGCAATTTCTGAAATTGTCGCTTCGTTTGCGCTTCTATTTTGACTATGCGGTTATCATATCTTTTCAGCGCTGCTTTTGTGATATGTTTGTGTAACACACTGTTTTCAACAATTTCACGCGCTGTACCAGATGCTTGTCTAGTAATTACGTTTATCTGTTTCTTTAGTTTCTTGACTTCTCCGTGGGTGTTGTTACGTAATGTTTTGATCTCGTCCTCAGTGTCATTACGCAATGTTTGTACGTCCGCTTGTACCTTGTCAATGTCTGTTCTCAATTGATTATGACCTGTTATTAAGTTTCCTATCACTTCTCGAGATTCTTTTGCCTCGTCTTCAATATGACTTAGGTGTAACTGATTTTTTTTGTTTTGTTCTTTAATCTCACGCATTTGTCTCGTGGTTTCTGCATTGTGAATTTGAATTTGGTTCGCTATGTCTTTATTTTGCCTTGTCATGGTTTCCGTAATTTGTTGTAATAATTCAGTCAGATTGGTGGGTCCTATTGCCTTTTCTTCCGACGTCCTACGCTCTGTGTTTTCGCCCAAGTGTTGGTTCGCAACCGATTGCATTGACCTCTGCTGTGACACGTTTCTACTCGCATTCCTTCTACTCTGTGGTGAGGGAGCTCTGATTACTTGTACTATGGGTTCTACGTATTCAAGACGCAAGTTAGAATCCACATCGCCTGTCTCTCTACTTTCCTGCTCCTCTGTCGTATGCTGACCTAGATTTTCTGTGCCTTGGCGTACATTATCCTCGTTATGGTTCGTTATCTGTCCTACTTCTCGCGATACTGCATCGTCTGTTGTACTGTCCTCTATTCTCTGTCGATTTTCATACTGGGTCTCTACCTCAATTCGGTCAAGGTCTCGATTTGCCATTGCTAATCTTTCCGAATCCCTTATCTTCTGTTTTAAAAGCAGTTCACGCGCCCTACTTCGCGTCAACATGCGCTCATACGATCTCACACGTTTCATAACCTTTTTGTTCACACGACTTGACACTCCATTCACTTACTTGTTGGGTCAGAACCAACTTGTCAACGATGTATCCGCCACCTGTGCGCTTGCATTGGAGAGAAAACTTAATTCTAACAATTTTCAAAATTCATAACTTAATTATGCTATTGTCTCTGCTAGACTAATTTCTGTTTAATACTTTTACTATGTATCGCTGCAGCACCTGTTTTCGACTATGTATAACTCTAGGATTTTTTTTTTACGAAAATTTTTCAGCAGGATATTTTTCTGACCTAGTTAGGCATGTGGCCGACCTTCAACCATGGTATTTTACCATCCTGGAAGGGTCGCCATTTTCTAAACATTCATGGTGGTGTCTGTTTGTACTATATCGTGTCTCCCTACCACTTTCGGGCAACGACGCTCTGAGCGTGTTTTTTAGGGAATTAACTAGTTTGAACCTGGGACCTGTTGCTGGTAAGGAGACGCCAGACCACACATGACATGTAGAATTCAGAAGAGTTCAGTGAGACTAGCGATGATATAACCAAATACTAAATGATCTCAGCGTCAGCTCCACTGCACTCCCTGTAAAAGAATCTTAATACTAACTAAATTTAGTGGAAAGGGTTCAAGGCTTTCCTATTTTTAGTTAGCTGGTAAAATAACGTCGAAAAAGCAGTTAAGTTTACCATTGGAAATTTTACTCTACTCACAAAACATCGTTTATAAATTGCACTATTGATAAAAGGAAATGTTTTAATACTGGATGGTAAAAACCAACTGCGTTCAACAAAAATGTGAACGAATATTCCCTAAATGGGTTTCCAAGGTCTACAATCGATCGAAGGATGACCTATGCCATATCACATCTATAATCTTGGTTTAATTTAAGTTTCACAAAAGAGAAAACTATCAAAATGGTCTACAGTGACCCTCAATTATCTTTAATTACTTATCTAACTTGTAGTAAATTACAGTGGCTGATGTGGCTTCTCAATAACTATAAAATAGAAAAATCATCGCGTTTCACATCTTTACTTCAAGTGGCAAATGTGAACACCATGAGTTTTAATTAACGATCGACACTAGTATTACGCAAAAAGGGGTTGTAACAGATGAGACTTCTGCAGTTCTGAGTGAAGCCTTATGCGCTCAAAAATACGGCATCGCGTGCGTTCATTACCTTGTCGGTGTTTAGGCAGCGTCAGGGCGGCAGCGGCCGGCGCAGCAGCCATCCAGCTCGCCGTCTCGGAACCAACTCTCTCTAACTTCTCCTTACTACAATTTACCGAATTTGGTTTAAAAAAACTATCTGGCTGTGTTTTCATCTGACCAATCAGGGTCTCAATGTTAACCTTAAGCTCCGCCTACAAAAATTCTGTCTATCCAATGAGAAACGTTATACTTTTCGTGGTGGGGCAATGTTTTTAAAGTTTGCAACGTAACAGAGACGCTAAAAAGTCTCACGCTAAAACCTGCAGCTAGCGTGGTCCTTTTAGCGTTATCGTAAGATCTATACTGCTCTTCTGGTGGACTCTATCTTTTAACATGGGCTGGGGAGTGATCCTAATGTAACAGACACGCGAAAAGGCTCACGCTAAAACTTGCGGGTGGTAGTGGCCCTTTTTGTGTTATCGTAAGATCTATACTGTTTTTCTGGAGGGCTCTACCGACAACTTACAACTAAGCAGATTCAGAAGGATGTAGGTTGCAGTAGGTACTGGGAGATGAAGAGGCTTGCACAGTATAGAGTGGCATGGAGAGCTGCATCAAACCAGTCTCAGGACTGAAGACAACAACAACAACATGCTGTTTGTAGTAGCTTACCCGCACTGCCTTTTTTTTTATTCATTGTTAAGCCTACTCCTGCATTACCCCCATTTGATTTTGTATTTATAACCCTGTATTCACCCGACCAAAAGTTTTGTTCCTCTCGCCACCGAACTTCACTAATTCCCACTATATCTAACTTTAACCTATCCATTTTTCTTTTGAAATTTTCTAACCTACCTGCCCGATTAAGGGATCTGACACTCCACGCTCAGATCCGTAAAACGCCAGTTTTCATTCTCCTGATAACGACATCCTCTTGAGTAGTACCCGCCCGGAGATCCGAATGGGGGACTATTTTACCTCCGGAATATTTTACCTAAGAGGACGCCATCATCATTTAATCATACAGTAAAGCTGCATGCCCTCGGGAAAATTTACGGCCGTAGTTTCCCCTTGCTTTCAGCCGTTCGCAGTACCAGCACAGCAAGGCCGTTTTGGTTATAGTTACGAGGCCAGGTCAGTCAATCATCCAGACTGTTGCCCCTGCAGCTACTGAAAAGGCTGCTGCCCCTCTTCAGGAACGACACGTTTGTGTGGCCTCTCAACAGATACCCCTCTGCTGTGGTTGCACCTACGTTTCGGCTATCTGTATCGTTGAGGCACGCAAGCCTCCCCACCAATGGCAAGGTCCATGGTTCATGGGGGGGGGGGGGGGGGGGGGGAACATTTCAGTACCAAGCAATATTGCTTGTTTTAAGGAGAACCTTAGAACACAAAATTGGCGGAAAGTAGCCAGGTAAATTCAATCTTGGACTATCTGAAGTTCCTGGTTCGAGTGTGTGCTAGATTTCAGGGTGTGTTATACCATTTGTGCTCGACTGTACCGCTGTACGTGGCGATGACAGGGTTATTTCAGTAAGGGCACTTACTTTGAGTAGGATGACATGGGACATTTAAAGAAGGATGGAAGGAAGGAAAAAGGAAGGAAGGAAGGATGGGTGTCAGGGAGGACGGAAGTAAGGCAGGATGGATGTAATAGAGTATGGAAACAAGAAAGGGTGAAAGTAAGGAATGGGGATTTGAGATTAGGCGTTAATGTCATTAGAGTTAGTCATTAGAGAAAGTGCGCAAACTTGTGTTTCTAAGAGAGGGGAAGGAAACCAATCGTGTCCTTTTCAAATGACACATCCGATCATTTGCCTTTAGAGATTTAGGTAAAACAAGAAAAATCTTGTAAAATACAAACTCGGACTCGCTGTGTGATCTACTCTTGCCTGCTGGGGATGCATTATGTGGAAATAGACTGGTCAGCCTGGAACTGATGGCTTGGTCTTTTCCTAATATGTCTAAAATTGTTAATGATCGGAGCCTACGCAGATATTTTCCAGCACCTATTGTTATACGCTTCT
Organism: Schistocerca gregaria; assembly: GCF_023897955.1. NCBI lineage: Eukaryota > Metazoa > Arthropoda > Insecta > Orthoptera > Acrididae > Schistocerca > Schistocerca gregaria. Next base: position 621,529,357 of record NC_064922.1, read on the forward strand.
GAAAAGTTATGGCAAGAAGCAGCATATTAGTGGGAGCAGGAACTGGCAAATGAAAATGCCAGCAGTCTTTTCCAGGGACTAAATGGGCTGAATGACTTGAGACTTTCAGAAGATAGAAATCAAGGGGAGCTGGAAACCGAGGAGTTCGTCGGGAACTCTCCGGGGTGTACGAGGCAAGTCGTGAGTCCTCAAGCACTATATTTAAAGTCAATGTTGTGAACAGCTGATTTCTGTATACTGTGTTTTTATGGGACACCTCCAAAAACATATGTTTTTCATATTAGGTGCATTATGCTGCCACCTACTGTCAGGTACTCAGTAGTCATTAAACATTGTGAGAGAGCAGAATGGGGCGCTCCGCTGAACTCACGGACTTCCAACGTGGTCATGTGATTGGGTATCACTTGTGATACGTCTGTACGCGAGATTTCCACACTGCTAAACATCACTAGGCCCAGTGTTTCCGATGTGATAGTGAATTGGAAACGTGAAGGGACACGTACAGCACAAACGCGTACAAGCCGATCTCGTCTGTTGACTGACCCAGACCGCCGAAAGTTGAAGAGGGTCGTAATCTGTAATAGGCAGACATCTATCCACACCATCACACAGGAATTCCTAACTGGATCAGGATCCACTGCAAGTACTACGACAGTTATGCGGGAGGTGAGAAAACTTGGATCTCATGGTCGAGCGGGTGTTCATAACCCGCACACCACGCCGGTAAATGCCAAACGACGCCTCGCTTAGTGTAAGGAGTATAAACATTGGACGATTGAACAGAGTAAAAAAGTTGTGTGGATTGACGAAACACGGTATACAATGTGGCGATCAGATGTCAGGGTGTGGGTATGGCGAATGCCCGGTGAACGTCATCTGCCAGCCTGTGTAGTGCCAACAGTAAAATTCGGAGGCGGTGGTGTTATGTTTTTCATGGTGGGAGCTTGCACCTGTTGTTTTGCGTGGCACTACCATAGCACAGGCCTACATTGGTGTTTTAAGCGCCTTCGTGCATCCCAGTGCTGAAGAGCAATTCGGGGATGGCGATTGCGTCTTTCAACACGATCGAGCACCTGCTCATAATGCACGGCCTGTGGCGGAGTGGTTACACGACAGTAACATACCTCTAATGGAGTGACCTGCACAGAGTCCTGACCTGAATGCTACACAATACCTTTGTGATGTTTTCAAACGCCGACTTCGTGGCAGGCCTCACCGACCGACATCGATGCCTCTTCTCATTGCAGCACTCCGTGAAGAATGGGCTGCCATTCCTCAAGAAACCTTCCAAAACCTGATTGAACGTATGCCTGTGAGAGTGGAAGCTGTCGTCAAGGCTAAAGGTGGGCCAACACCATACTGAATTCCAGCACTGGCGATGGAGGGTGCCACGAACTTGTAAGTACATTTTCAGTCAGGTGTCCGGATACTTTTGATTCCATAGTGTATGTCACATCGCTATGATAGAATTACTAATGGTTTCTTAAACATACTGTCTCTTTGTAACACACGAGTAAAGGATTACGTGGACGATTAATGAGAAGAATGACAGACCGCGCTCACGACTCGAACATGCTCTTTTGCAATTGTGTTCCAAACGATAACATGACATTATAAGGGCTGTGCTGAGACATATATTTCGTAAGTTAAGCAAATTCAGCATTTAGATATAAATGTAACTTGATTTCCTCCCTGGCAGTCTAACTTCCATTTAATGTATATGGATGAAATCTTTAAACAATTACTTAACAAGACAATGCTAAAAAAAGTATTGAAATTAAATTTAAACACGCGTTATCTCTGAATAAAATACTCTGTAAGACGAAAAACACGTACTACGGTGGAAGCATTCGAATGGGACGGAAATCAGTACATGTAATATACATCTACAGGTAAACAAACAATTACAATTAGAGAAAAATTGGATGTTTTATTCACGAGAAAGATCTTCACAAATTCAGCAAGTAAACAACCTAGTCCACCTCTGGCCCTTACGCAAGCAGTTTTTCAGCTTGGCATTGACTGACAGAGTTGTTGGATGTCCTCCTGAGAGATATCGTGCCAAATTCTATCCAACTGGTGCGTTATATTGTCAGAATCCCGAGATGGTTGGAGGGCCCTGCCTATAATGCTCCAAATGTTTTCAACTGGGGACAGACCCGGCGACCTTGCTGGCCAATGTAGGATTCGCCAAGCATGAAGACGAGCAGTAGAAGCTCTGTCATTACGTGGGAGAGCATTATCTTGCTGAAATGTAAGCCCAGGTTGGCTTGCCACGAAGGGCAACAAAAGGGGGCGTAGAATATCGTCGACGTACTTCTGTGCTCTAAGTGTGCCGCCGATGACAGGCGAAAGGGCCTTGCTACGAAAAGAAGTGCCCCCCCCCCCCCCCAGACCCTCACTCCTGGATGTCGGGCCATAGGACGGGCGGGACTCGGGTTGGTATCGCACTGCTATCCGGGGTGGCTCCACACACGTCTTCACTACTCTTCGGGGCTGCGTTCGAAGTGGGATCGTCAGTGAAGACAATTAGACTCTAGTCAATGAGATTCCAAGCCGAAGACGAATCTGGAGACACCCAGGACAATGGTGGAATACCAACTTGACTGTCGCCCGCCATACGGCCATGCAGCCATGCTGAATGCTGCTCATCGGCGACGGAGGCTCGTATTTGCATGCCAGTAGCGCTACTGGATGTCCAGTCAGTGGCGACAGCTGTTATTTCCAGATGAATCATGTCTTATGTTTTATCAGACAGATGGCTGTTGACGTGTACGGCGTCAAACGTCTAAAAACAAACACCCTGGGACCAAGAGGGAGCGTCAGGAGCCGTGGCAATCTCTGGGTGATCTTGTAATTCTCGAAGGCCCAATGGATCAAAACAAGTAGGTATCTATACTTGGGGACCATGTTTACTCCTACATCAGTTTGTTTTTTCCTCTCCGCCATTGCATCTAGCAGCAGGACAAAGCAATGTGTCACATAGCTCGCAGTGTACGTACGTGGTTCATATAGCACTTGATGAGTTTATTATCTCCCTTGGTGATTAAGGTCCGCGGATTTAAACCCAAACGAGAATCGGTGGGACCACTAAGAACGGACTGTCGGCGTCATTGATCCTCAATCGAAAAACGTTAACGCATCTAGCCATGACACTGGATCGACATGACTCCACATTCCTCTCGGCACCTTCCAGAACATCATTGACTCTTCCTGCACGTCAACACTGCAAAATGCGCTTATTCAGGCTTCACAGGTGGTTACATACACTAATGGCCACTGAAATTGCTACTCCAAGAAGAAATGCAGATGATAAGCGGGTATTCATTGGACAAATATATTATACTAGAACTGACATGTGATTACATTTTCACGCAGTTTGGGTCCATAGATCCTAAGAAATCAGTACCCAGAACAACCACCTCTGGCCGTAATAAAGGCCTTGATTCGCCTTTGCATTGAGTCAAACAGAGCTTGGATGGTGTGTACAGGAAGAGCTGTCCATGCAGCTTCAACACGATACCACAGTTCATCAAGAGTAGTGACTGGCGTATTGTAACGAGCCAGTTGCTCGGCCACCATTGACCAGACGTTTTCAATTGGTGAGAGATCTAGAAAATGTGCCGGCCAGGGCAGCAGTCAAACATTTTCTGTACCCAGAAAAGCCGGTACAGGACCTGCAATATACGGTCGTGCATTATCCTGCTGAAATGTAGGGTTTCGCAGGGATCGAATGAAGGGTAGAGCCACGGGTCGCAACACACCAGAAATGTAGCGTCCACTGTTCAATGTGCCGTCAATACGAACAAGAGGTGACTGAGACGTGTAACCAATGACACCCCATACCGTAGCGCCGGGTGATCCGCCAGTATGGCGATGACGAATACACGCTTCCAATGTGCGTTCACCACTATGTCGCCAAACGCGGATGCGACCATCATGATGCTGCAAACAGAACCTGGATTTATCTGAAAAAATGACGTTTTGCCATTCGTGCACCCAGGTTCGTCGTTGAATACACCATCGCAGGCGTTCCTGTCTGTGATGCAGCGTCAAGGGTAACCGCAGCCACGGTCTCCGAGCTGATAATCCATGCTGCTGCAAACGTCGTCGAACTGTTCGTGCAAATGGTTGTTGTGTTGCAAACGTCCCCATCTGTTGACTCAGGGATCGAGAAGTGGCTGCACGACCCGTTACAGCCATGCAGGTAAGATGCCTGTCATCTCGACTGATAGTGATACGAGGCCGTTGGGATCCAGCACGGCGTTCCGTATTACCCTCTTAAACCCACCGATTCCATGTTCTGCTAACAGTCATTGGATCTCGACCAACGCGAGCAACAATGTCGCGATACTATAAACCGGAATTGCGATAGGCTACCATCCGACCTTAATCAAAGTCGGAAACGTGATGGTACGCATTTCTCCTCCTTACACGACGCATCACAACAACGTTTCACCAGGCAACGCCGGTCAACTGCTGTTCGTGTATGAGAAATCGGTTGGAAACTTTCCTCATGTCAGCACGTTGTAGGTGTCGCCACCGGCGCGCACCATATTTGAATGCTCTGAAAAACTAATCATTTGCATATCACAGCATCTTCTTCGCGTCTGTAGCTCGTCATCTTTTTGGTGTAGCAATTTTAATGGCCATTAGTGTAAATGTGACTGGACAGTTTATTTGTTTCAACATTGTGGCTGACCAAGAGTCTTTTCTACATTCCATGGTGAGATTGCTGTGGACACTCCAGAGACGATAAGAGCCGTGTTCACGGGGTTCCACTCTTGCCTTTCTCGCTAAACAAACAGCCGGGGCTCCCTGTCGCACCTCAGCCGCTACGTTAAATCACTCGGTCTGAATCCCAGAGAAAATGTGTGGAACATTTTGGAACAGCCGATGAAAAGTACTAATCATCGTCTCCGCTACCTCGTAGCCGTACGGGATGTATCATTACTGAGTAGCTTCAGCTGGATAAGACATACCTGAAGAAACTCGTTGACTTTCTCCCCGAATTATCGAGACTCGAGGCTGTGTTATACGGTATTAATGTGTTGTTACATACTGGTGGCCAATTTTTTGTCCTGTATATAAGTTAATTGGCAAGTCTAGTCAATGTAATAAACTACTGCTGTTGAACAAAAGAATTTAATGTACAGTATTCTGGTGGACTGTTTAAAACACACTGAGGTAACAAAAGTCATGCATACCTCCTAATATCGTGTCGGACGTGCTTTTGCTCGGCGTCTTGCAGCAACTCGACATGGCTTGGACACAACAAGTTGCTGGAAATCCGCGCAGAAATATTAAGCCACGTTGCGTTTATAGCCGTCCATAACTGCGAAAGCATTGCCGGTGGCGGATTTTGTCACAAACTGACCTCTCAATTATATCCCATAAACGTTCGATGAAGTTCATGTCGGGCGATCTGGGTTGTCAAATCATTCGCTCGAACAGTCCAAAATGCTCTTCAAACCAGTCGCGAGTAGTTCTAGCCCGGTGACATGGCACACTGTCATCTAAAAGAATTTCGTCGTTGTTTGGGAACATGAAGCCTACGGCAAGAAAGGAAGAATGAATTGACTGTTGGTGTTATTAACGATCATCCTCCTTTACCTCCTGTGAATTGCTGCAGATGACGTGTCACTGAGCACATTTGTTCTGTGCATGCAGTACACATGAGGTGCCTAGTTGTTTCCACTGCACTGTGTGGAATACGAAGGTTCTGTTATAGTTCACTAACATGCTGTCTTCAAGTTGATATCGCTAGCATAGAAAACAGCACTCAGGTCGTAGGTCCTGTATCTTGAGGCTGAAACTGACTTTTAGCGAGGTTCTGTTCTGAAATAATGTATCACTTCTTTGGGATGCCACTCGTGTATTTTAATATAGGCACACGAGAAGACTACATGATCTTAATACAACACCTTCTGGTACAGTAAAGTACATGATCAAACACAATGTTTACGAAAATGTATCTTTACACCATTTGTGGCACGTGTCTGTGCCTCATGGCTACCAGAGTTAATCTTTTAATACTGAATACTGACAAACACACCTTGCGACAGACAACATGTCTGTTCTTCTCGGCTGCCTAATCCAGAGTGACGAACAATAACTTAAATAAAAATTAGAAACACATCCTACGAAATACAACATGTCTTTTCTTCTCGACTGCCTTATCCAAAGTGATGAACAGCAAGAAACACTTCCCGCGCCATACCAGAAAAGGCGTGACCCGAAGCGCTTCGTCTGCAATTTCTTCAGTCTTTTGTTTTTGATTTATATTTTTTAAATAACTCTAAAATGACTGATTGATAGTCAGCTGTTGCGAGATATTTATATTAAAAAGTATTTTATATTAAAAAGTAGTTTAACTACTAATAATAACTATACTTTAACGTTTTGGCGCCCTTGCTCCGAACACAGCAGCCAATCACAGAGCAGTGGCATTATGCAGGCGGTCTTTCTCACGGGAATGGTACTGAATCTAACAACCGAATCCAACAACTGCCACAGGTACTTCACACCACATTTCATCATTGAGAACCTCGAGAGAGACAGTCCTGCCAAACTTTACCATTTGGCGAGGAAGATGTATGAGACAGGCGAAATACCCTCAGACTTCAGGAAGAATATAATAATACCAATCCCAAAGGAAGCAGGTGTTGACAGATGTGAAAATTACCGAACTATCAGTTCAACAACCCACAGCTGCAAAATACTAAAGCGAATTCCTTACAGACGAATGGAAAAACTAGTAGAAGCCGACCTCGGGGAAGATCAGTTTGAATTACTTAGAAATATTGGAAACGTGAGGCAATACTGACTCTACGACTTATCTTAGAAGCTAGAAAAGACAAACTTGCGTTTCTAGCATTTGTAGACTTAGAGAAAGCTTTTGACAATGTTGACTGGAATACTCTCCTTCAAATTCTGAAGGTGTCAGCGGTAAAATACAGGGAGCGAAAGGCTATTTACAATTTGTACAGAAACCAGATGGCAGTTATAAGAGTCGACGGACATGAAAGGGAAGCAGTGGTTGGGAAGGGAGTGAGACAGGGTTGTAGGCTCTCTCCGATGCTATTCAATCTGTATATTGAGCAAGCAGTGAAGGAAACAAAAGAAAAATTCGGAGTAGGTATTAAAATCCATGGAGAAGAAGTAAAAACTTTGAGGTTAGCCGATGACATTATAATTCGGTCAGAGACACCAAAGGACTTGGAAGAGCAGTTGAACGGAATGGATAGTGTCTTGAAAGGAGGACATAAGATGAACATCAACAAAAGCAAAAAGAGCGTAATAGAATGTAGTCGAATTAAGTCGGGTGATGCTGAGGGAATTAGATTAGGAAATGAGACACTTAAAGTAGTAAAGGAGTTTTGTTATTTGGGGAGGAAAATAACTGATGATGGTCGAAGTAGAGAGGATATAAAATGTAGACTGCAATGGCAAGAAAAGCGTTTCTGAAGAAGAGAAATTTGCTAACATCGAGTATAGACTTAAGTGTCAGGAAGTCGTTTCTGAAAGTATTTGTATGGAGTGTAGCCATGTATGGAAGTGAAACATGGACGATAGTTTGGTCAAGAAGAGAATAGAAGCTTTCAAAATGTGGTGCTACAGAAGAATGCTGAAGATTAGATGGCTAGATCACATAACTAATGACGAGGTATTGAATAGGATTGGGGAGACGTTTGTGGCGCAACTTGACTAGAAGAAGGGATCGGTTGGTAGGACATGTTCTGAGGCATCAAGGGATCACCAATTTAGTGCTGGAGGGCAGCGTGGAGGGTAAAAATCGTAGAGAGAGACCAAGCGATGAATACACAAAGCAGATTCAAAAGGATGTAGGTTGCAGTAGGCACTGGGAGATGAAGAAGCTTGCACAGGATAGAGTAGCATGGAGAGCTGCATCAAACCAGTCTCAGGACTGAAGACCACAACAACAACAACAACAACAAATTACTTCTTGGATCTCCACTGCTCTGGGAACAACTTCCTGGAGTCTAGTATGATGGCTGACTAATTCAGAAATATTACAACCCATCAATGGCTGCAAAAGCTGTCCACGTAGCCTAGCATAACCATTTCCAGGTTAGGTTAGGTTAGTGTTGTTTAACGTTCCGTCGACAACGAGGTCATTAGAGACGAATCACAAGCTCGGGTTAGGGAAGGATGGGGAAGGAAATCGGCCGTGCCCTTTCAAAGGAACCATCCCAGCATTTGCCTGAAACGATTCAGGAAAATAACGGAAAACCTAAATCAGGATGGCTGGAGACGGGATTGAACCGTCGTCCTCCCGAATGCGAGTCCAGTGTGCTAACCAATGCGCCACCTCGCTCGGTGACCATTTCCCGTCAGTCACCGGTTCAGTTGGACCAGAGGACACAGCGCATTTCATGTAAACATAGCCCACACAATTATGGAGCTACCACCAGTTTTCAGAGTATCTGGTTGACAGATTGAGTCCATGGCTCTAACCCTACCATTAGCTCTTAGCAAATGAAATCGGGACTCGTCGGACCAGACCGCGGTCGTCTAGGGTCAAATCGGCATGGTCACGAGGCAAAGGCACTTGCGTCGATCGTCCTCTGCCATAGCCCGTTAACGCCAAATTTCGCCGCATCGTCCAAAGGGATACTTTCGTCGTACGTCTGAATATGATTTCTGCTGTTATTTCGCTCAGTTAGCGCTGAGAACTCTACGCAAACGCCGCTGCGCTCGGTCGTTACGTGAAGGCCGTCGGCCACTTTGTTATCCGTGGTGAGATGTGATGCCTGAAATTTAGTTTTCTCGGCACACTCTTGACACTGTTATTACCTTGTGTTCTGCCTTACGGCAGGTCTTCTCGTGGGAGAGGCCTCGACAGAGAGCTCCACTGCATGAGCGTCTAGGGAAGTGATTCGAGTGGTGGTTTCCCGTTGCCTTCCACTGGTGATGATGAAATGATAGTGAGGACAACACAACACCCAGTCCCTGAGCGGAGAAAATCTCCGACCCAGCCGGGAATCGAACCCGCGCCCCTTGACGTGACAGACCGCCGCGCTGAACGCTCAGCTATCGGGGCGGCCTCTCGACACTGCAGATCCCGGAAAAATGAACTGCCTGACATCTTCCGAAATGGAATATCTCAAGCGTCTAGCTCCAACTACTATTCGGCCTTCAAAGTTCGTTAATTCCCATCGTGCGCCCATAATCACGTCGGAAATCTTTGTACACGAATAACCTGGGTACAAATGACGGCTCCACCAAAGCAGTGCCCTCTTATATGTTGTGGGAGCGACACTACCGCCATTTGTTTACGTGCCTATCGCTGTCCCATGACTTCAGGGTAGTTCTGTAGTGCGTGTTTGAATGGGACGTCGGAAGACTCCCAGGTGTGAGCAGACGGACGCGGGCGTTGCCGCGGAGCGGCTGCCGGCCCAGACTGCCTGCTTTTTGCCGGCCGGTGACTCACGCATCTTCTCGCGAACGGATTGCGCAGTGCCTTGCCCCGCCACTCCTTCCCCGCCACGCCCCCTTCGCCTCCAGCAGCGGCCGAGCACGTGCGTTGGCGGTGGCGGCGTTGCGTGATGCCAGACACGCGCGCCGCTTCCGACCGTCTTTCCTAACCTTCCCGCTGACTGACGGCGCCAACACGTCGCTTGTAGTTGTGCCGTGTTTACAAGAAAACAGCACCACTTGGCAGCTACTCAATCATTCTTGGTTCACTCGAATCTTCCACTGTCATATCTGTAGAAGTAACAGAAATCCATTTTCCTTGCACTATCCTCAATCAAGAACAGCGGTAAGATGTAACTGGATTCTTTTGTATTTCAAAAATAGCTATAGATAAGATCAGAGGATGGAAGCTACTGCGCCGCGCGGGATTAGCCGAGCGGTCTTAGGCGCTGCAGGCCCATATAAACAAGTACTCATCAGCGTTTAATTTCTTCTTCTTTCTAGTACTCAAAACAAATGGCATGCTTGGAACTAGAGTACCATAAGGCTGTTTAGCCAACAGGCCTGTAGTCTCCGATATACTCCATGTCTTCCAAGTCATAATATTGGCATCTGGAAAAGCTTCAAGGCCACCATAATCTGCTTGATTGCCCCAGACAACAGCAAGTGTAAGCCAAGTACTACCTCCAAACACTGCCTGTACATCACAGGTAAAGTTCAGATGCAGTCCACGAAATACATTGGGGCCTCCTATTAACTGCTGCTTATTAAATTGACCATCAAGGTCAATATCAATAGCCTTCAAGCTGCGATACACAGCTACACTGCATGGGTGTGTGTGGTTCTCCTTAGGATAATTTAGGTTAAGTACTGTGTAAGCTTAGAGACTGATGACTGAAAGTATCATTGATAAGATTGTTCTAAATTAATTATTCAGCTAACCTGCATCTGACTGCGTCTGTGAACTTGTTTCTTGCACTCCTCCATTTTGCCAGAAATGCAACATGTATTTGACTCAGCAATAAAATTTAAGAGAATAATGCCGTTTGTGCAATGGCATTAAGATGGTACTGGAAGATTAACTTTTGGCCCTGATGTTTACTTGGTGCTTTCACTGGTGGGTAAGTTTACTCTACTACTCATTTTCATATTAAATTTAAGCAAAAGATTTAGATTATGATTCAGGCTGTTAGATTTAAACACAATGTTGATCTCAATATATATATTTGTTCATAACAAAACTTACCGCAGCACGAAACACTCTTACAAAAAATTTTACCAAACGCTTACTGTGTCAAACTTTGGACATACAAATCCTAACTCTGAATATTATCTAACAAAACAAATTTGAAATCATTATATACCTTCTCTTACTTACGTGCTAAAGTTTGGTCTGGGGCAGCGATCGCGACCTACCTTACAGCTGTCACAACACGTCTGCTTCCTACGGGCACCTAGCTGCGACTCCTCGGTTTTTTTTTACTGCAAGCGCCCGGCTCTCTTAACCATCAAAGAACCTGCTACTCAAAGATATTATACTTGTTCCACCTTACGGTTGGCAACTACCCACTATATTCTGGAGCTGCCCTGATCAGTCCTTAGCACATACGTCTCATGACCTTAGCAGTTATGTCCCATAAGATTTCACACACATTTGAACATTTGGAAGCTACTGGTCTTTCAGTTAAATTAATTGGATAAATATTTCATGTCTCTGTGTATCCAGCAACCTTTAGTTTAGGACAGAATAATGAATCAATGAAATATTTTTAAGGCGACTGCCAACAGATGTGAAGTGTTTCACAGAATTCATGACACGCAGCTGTATTGACGTTCTTTATCATCACTACTCTTTCTGTTGTTAACCATCCTCACACTTTTGTAAACTTCTAGCCTGACGGTGAACTTGCCTACAGTGCACGTAGAACGCCGACCAACACAGACAGGTATCAAGCCGATTTTTCGAAGCAGCAATAGAATAAAAGATGCTCTTGGCTCAACGAAAGATACAGCTGACAAGCAACATGTTGCTGGAGATTACGAAATTGGGTGCTTGTGTGGTCTAGCGTGTATTGACAAGATGGTGCGGTCAGCATATGGCTATCTGAACATGAAAGGTGTATTTGACTAAGACAACACACCAAGTCAGCGGTAGCAGAACACGAGAAGTCAGTGTACTGGCGGAACAGCCTTTTACCGTCAGGAGGAAGATTAGAGACGCGGTAGAAATAGCCAAGCGGCCCTCCAAAGTGAACAGAGAGGACGGGTACACACTTCTGGCGTCTTGCCTGCCAGCAGTAACACCACTACTAAACTGCAACTCATGCGATGCAAGACACACAGGCACTCGGGAGACCACAGCGGCTGCAGGTACACAGAGTACCGGCATGCCTCAGCCGGCACTAGGCAGCAAGTAAACAGCTCTACGTCGCAGTTGCCACACGTTTCTCATTCACCTATTTCCACCAGTGGCAAGTAATTAAGAAAACAGCAACCAAGAACGTCTGTTTCCACCAATGAAAAGAAATAATGCAAACAGCAACAAAGGACGACGAACACCCCTCGTCAATACCCTATCAGATTACAAAAACAGCTTCTTCCTCCAGTACATTGGGTGAATCACCTAAAACTTGCACCGGAGAGCCGGCCGGTGTGGCCGAGAGGTTCTAGCCGCTACAGTCTGGAACCGCGCGACCGCTCCGGTCGCAGGTTCGAATACTGCCTCGGGCATAGATGTGTGTGATGTCCTTAGGTTAGTTAGGTTTAAGTAGTTCTAAGTTCTAGTGGAATGATGACCTTAGAAGTTAAGTCCCATAGTGCTCAGAACCATTTGAACCATTTTTTTTTTTCCACCGGAGATATTGCGGAATTGGGTAGTGCTGCGGATGTGCGGTTCACGTGAATGAGTTGGTAGTCAGAGACAGATTGTGATAATACTGGGCGGATGTATTTTTTGTGCAAAAGTACACTTTTCTTTTCTAAACAGAGCAATGCCTGTTAGAAGTATGGTAAATTAGAATGTCAGTGACGTTTGTTGCATTTTTCTAGTGCGAGTCGTTTACGAGATTTCGCATTTTGAAACGTTTTCCACATCGGCAGCTGTTTACTCCAATCAACCTGCGTAGTTGCTAGATACGATGTTATGTTTGCTTACAGTGTGCTTGTGCGTTCCTTGAGTGCATTGCTACTCGCTGGTCAGTTGGTGTGTGACATTCAAAGCAATAGCTCGTGAGTAAACGAGGGGATTTACCAATGCAGAAAAAGCCGCCATGCTCATGGTGTAGGGTGAGTGTAGGACGAACGCAGATCGTTGTTGTACGACATATGTGGCAAGATATCCCAATAGACGTCAACCATATCGGCAATTGTTTATCAACGTCTTCAACCAGTTGCCTGAAAGTGATGGTGTCACACCTAGACAACGTAACAGAAGGAAACAAGTGACTACAGAAGAGGAGGAAAATAATGTTATTGCAACTGTTGCAGTTCATCCGCACGTGAGCGCATACGAAATCGCAAAAGGAAGTGGCATGAGTCAGGCAAGCGTCCCACGCATTCTCCATCGACAAAGGTTCCATCCTTATCATATCTCTCTCCATCAACAGCTACGTGGAAACGATTGTGGGAATCGTGTTGATTTCTTACATGGGCATTAAGACAGGATACTCCGGATGTATCATGTATCTTGTTTAGTGATGAAGCCACACTTTTCAATCACGGCCAGGTAAACCGCCGAAACGTACAACTGTTGGCTTGTTGACGATCCCTGTCGGGTTCATCAGGTGGAACTTCAGCGTTCAAGGAGTGTAAACGTTTGGTGTGGGATAGTGAACCATCAGTTCATAGGTCCATTTTTCATAGGAGGAACACTGAGTGCCCACGAATGTCGCAATCTCCTAACAGACCGTCTTCCATGGAAACTACAAGAAATTCCTTTTCAGTCTAAGAGGAACCTGTGGTACCTATATGATTGCTGTCTACTCTATGCTGCTTGTCTTCACGAATTGTTTGCAAATCGTCGCATTGAACGCAGAGGACCTGTATCTTGGGCGACCGCTTTCTCCGGATTTGACGCTTGAAGAATTTTTTTCTGTGGGTAAAGCTGAAAGACGCTGTCTACAAGGACATACGAAGTACACCTGACGATACTCAACGATGTATTATAGCAGCCTGTGCGGATATCTCCGCTGAAATGCTAGTACGCGTGCAGCAAGCGTTGCATATCAGACTTGAAGTGCGTATTGCCGTTGCCGGTGGTTATTTTGAACAGAACCTGTAATGGTGAACCGTCTCGTTAACAGTCAGAATCCACATAACTAGTGTTCTTTAGTTTATGTTATCACAGGTACTGTACAAGTGGCGACGGGGAAACTTTTCAGAATACGGTAGCTCGTAAACGACTCGCACTAGAATTCAGTAACACACCACTGACTTTCTAATTTACCATAATTTTACTTTGTTAATGTCAATAGGTATTGTTCCATTTTAAAAAGTGGTTGCTTGCACAAAAATATACTTTCTAAGTATTATTACAATCTGTTTATTGGGTAACAGTACGAGTCCCTAACTACCAGTCTATTCTGTGAAAACTGCACGTCAATAGTACTTTCATTTCCGCATTAATTGCGGTGCAAGTTTTAGATGATTCACTCGGCATACGAACGAAAGTTTCTGTCATTCAGCAATTAGCAAAGACACAGCAAGGAAGGTTATTTGCAACAGTGGAGAATTTACATATAGGCAGTGAGGTCGCATACCTAGAAGAATTTTATTGACTGCGACAACTCGAATTTAGGTTTGAACACTACAGTGCCTCATTAGGCAATGTACAGTAGGAGGTGTTACGCCACTGCGTTCCCCCAAGCTTCGCTTTCTGAACTGGTTTTCTACGTGGCCAGTTACAAGAGGACCTACTACTTAACATGGACTCCATAACAACTAAGTTATACACTGCTGGCCGCCCAAAATACGACACCCTGGAGGAAGCATCCAAATCAGGTAAAATTAGCAGCATGCGTTTGCTGCGCCGAGAGATGCGTCTGATTAGCATTTCAGCGTAGGCACACATCACGGCAGCCAACAGCGCCATTGCCAAACACTCTATAAAGGAGGAACGGACGGCCGTGTGGACGTACTGGAATTGTTCTTCCGTGCGGTTGTTTCCCGTAATCAGCTTCAGTATGCCTCGTAGAAGACAGCGAGCGTCTTTCGAGTACGTTTCGGAGTTCGACCGAGGGAGAGTGGTTGCCTATAGAGATTGCGGAATATCCTGCAGAGAAAACTGGTGATCGTGTCGGATGGCATCAAGCAACTGTTATGCGGATCTTTAATCGCTGGATGCAGAAGGGAAAGATGGACCAACGAGACCGACTGCACCACCTCGTTGTATCACCACAAGTGACGACGGAAATATTGTGCGCATGGCAGTAATGGATTTCTCTGCCAGATCACAATCCATACCACAAAAAAATCGGTCTGTTGCGCAACAAGCAGTGTCCGCACTTGCCAGGAGAGTAGACCGTCGGCAAGGCGTCCATTGTTGTTACCGCTGAGTCAACCCCATAGGCTTTCGCACCGGCAATGGTCTGATGAACGACGGACATGGACAAGCAAATGGAACGAAATTGTTCTTACCGATGAATCCCGATTCCGCCTGCGCCGCGACGATGATCGGGTTAGGATCTGGGGACATCGTGTTGAGAGACTGTTGAACTGTTGCCTCATACATCGCCATAGTGGTCCTGCGCCTGGTATTATGATTTGGGGTGGTATTGGATTCCCCTCCTGAATCCTTCCTAGTACGATTTGTTGGTGTACTAACCTAACCAACCAGCGTGAAATGTTGAAGCCTGTTGTCTTCACTCATCTTCGGAGCCTGCTGACGGCCACATTTGCAACGGGATAATGCGCGTCCTCACGTGGCACGCAGTACCTAAGACTTCTTCGTCACCCATCGAGTTGCATTGGTGCCTTCGCCTCCCTGTTCTTTCAGTATCTCGCATGTCCCAAACGTCCGGTCGATGATTACGGGACTAGGACACACACTCGTTGCTACATCCGATTAACTTTGGCATATGGTTCAAATGGCTCTGAGCACTATGGGACTTAACATCTGAGGTCATCAGTTTCCTAGAATTATAACTAATTAAACCTAACTAACCTAAGGACATTACACACATCCATGCCCGAGGCAGGATTCGAACCTGCGACCTTAGCAGCAGGGTGTTTCCAGACTGAAGCTCCTAGAACCGCTCGTCCACAGCGGCTAGCCAACTTTGGCAATACGAGGAAGCAGCATGGAGTGCTATAACCCAGCAACGCATCCAGTTGGTTCAAATGGTTCAAATGGCTCTGAGCACTATGGAACTTAACATCTATGGTCATCAGTCGTCTAGAACTTAGAACTACTTAAACCTAACTAACCTAAGGACATCACACAACACCCAGCCATCATGAGGCAGAGAAAATCCCTGACCCCGCCGAGAATCGAACCCGGGAACCCGGGCGTGGGAAGCGAGAACGCTACCGCACGACCACGAACTGCGGACAAGGCATCCAGTACCTCTGTGATTCAATGACGAGGTGCCTAGCAGCCGTTATACCCGGCAATGGCGGAAACACTCATTACTGACTTCGTCATCGTCCTCATTCCACAAGGAGCTGTATTTTCAGTCATGTGATCTTTATACAACGTGTTATATCCCGAATCAGTTCGGCTGTGATACCTCCGGTACTTCTTGGTGTTGCATTTTGGATGGCCAGCAGCATATAACATATAAGCCATTCATTTTAAAGTGACCACCGTGTAAGTTCGACATCAACGTGGAACAACCAATCACAGACTGTTGGTGGCAGCACTGGTAATGCAGGGTGAAAAAGGCGGCTCGGGGGCTACGCGGAAAACAACGCAGTCGTAATGCGGAAATTTATCTGACGTCTAAAAGGACATGACCAATGGCTATCCGGCCAAAGGTGGAAGCTAAGTTTGTAAACTGCTCGCGTGCAGCCGTGGTCAAAGTAAACTGTCTGTTGCAAAATAGCGTTATCCAAAAGCGTCGCCGAGGCAATTGTGTTGCACCGCGGGCTATGGACAGCATTAGTGGAAGACGGCTGCGGAGATGTGCACAGGCGAATAGTCATGCAACAGTTACGCAAATAACCGCCTAGATGAACCAAGAGGCTACCAACAGTGTCTCCCCAACGACCGTTCAGCGAACGTCATGTGCCCGGATTGTGCGCCTGTGCTGACTGCTGTTCATCGACGACGAAGGCTGTAATTTGCACGCCAGTACCAAAACTGGACGTCCACTGAGTGGTGACAGGTGGCCTTTGCAGATGAGTCGTGTTTTATGTTCCATCGGACAGATGGTCATTGACGTGCGCCGTGTGAAACGTCAGAAAGCAAATACCCAGCAACAATCGCCGCAAGGATTCAGGCCGTAGGAGGAAGCATTATAGGAATGTTTTCGTGACATTCCCTTGGTGGTCTAGCGGTTATGGAAGGTCGACTGACACAATTGAGCATCCATCTTTGTGGACAACATCCAGTTCTACAAGTATTTTGCTATTCCTCGGCGGATAGCATCTGCCAGCAGGAGAAAGCAATGTGTCACACACCTCACAGTATATGTGCTTGGTTCGAAGCGCATGTGGATGAGTTAACCGTACTCTCCAAGCCACCGAACTCCCCAGATTAAAACTCAATCGAGAATCTGTAGGATCACCTCGATCGGGGTGTTCGTGCCATGGGTCCTTAACTGAGAAACCTAGTGCAGCTGGCCATGGCGCTGGAGTCAGCTTGTATCCACTTCCCTATCGCTACCTTCCAGAACTTCACTGATTCTTCTGCTGCACTCCTCGCAGCGGTCAGCGCTGCAAAAGGAGGTTATTCAGGCTTCTGACGGGTGGTCACATTAATGTGACTGGATAGAAGGCCCTAAATGACTTCCAATTTTGACTGTCCCGCCTAATTTGTTTAACAAGATAATTAACTACATTACTGCACTGTTCGGGTACCATCACCAGTGAGCTGAATACGATAAGGCAAATGCGCCGTTTGCCTGACACTTGTCGGCTCCATGTAGAGTCTGGAAGAGGTGCGGCGTGGAACGGCAGCCTGGGTGGAGTTGGGATTCCAGGCTGCGCTCGCGTGCTTTGTTACGGTAAGGCTAAACTGGTTCCCGGTTTGTAAACACGGCTCGGAAGGCGGGCCGACCGCCAGCGTGGCTGCCGCTGGGACCTGATTATCGCCGTAGCGTGTCCATCTCTATTGGGAGCGACGCGGGGCGCACACGGAAGTGATAACGGCGCATACCCTCAGCAGCGACCGGGCGCGCTTCTCCTGAGGAATTTCAGTGGCCCGTCCGTCGTCCAAACGTACTGCAGGGACGCAACTCTACTAACTTGAGATTTGTTTTCGTGCGAGTTTCTAACTTACCGCGTATCTCTTCATATCGTAAAATACGACCCATTAAACATTCTTCGCATTATCCATCTTTTTGATTTGGAGCTCCTTGATTTGTCCTTGACTGCAATTAAAATTTTTGGATGTGAGGTGCGCCATTTATGCAGAACACCTTTTTTCTCAGTACCCAAAAATGTTTCGGCACCACTGTGCCATCATCAGTGGGTTTTCGTTTTTATTTATTCTTTGCATTTGGTGTGCATGAATTTTCTGGATCACTTTTGTGTTAATTACTACACGTAGCTTGTCATTTTTCGCGTGGCGAGCACTTCCATTCTCCACATCATGCTGAGATGTTGTGACGTATACGTAACTATAACAAGTATTATCCACAAATAACGTAGTAAAACACTTTTTCACTACACCAGGACACAGTGTGATGGTGGTTTTATTTATTTATTTATTTTTTTAAACCACTATCACACTGTGTTCTAGTGTAGTGAAAAAGTGTTTTACTACGTTATTTGTGGAAAATACTTGTTATAGTTACGTATACATCGCAACATCTCAGCATGATGCGGAGAATGGAAGTGCTTGCCACACGAAAACATGACAAGCTACGTGTACTAATTAATACAAAAGTGATACAGAAAATTCATGCACACCAAATGTAAAGAATAAATAAAAACTAAAACCCACTGATGATGGCGCAGTGGTGCCGAAACATGTTTGGGTACTGAGAAAAACGGTGTTTTCCATAACTGGCGGACCTCACATCCAAAAATTCTACACATTGTTACATTTGATCAATTACAAGCTCTGATGGCTACTTAAGAAAAGTATTCCTTTCGTGAAACTTCCTGACAGATTAAAACTGTGTGCAGGACCGAGACTCGAACTCGGGACCTTTCCCTTTCGCGGGAAAGTGCTATACCATCTGAGCTACACAGGAACGACTTACGCCCCGTCCTCACAGCTTTACTTCTGCCAGTACCTCGTCTCGTACCTTACAATCTTTACAGAAGCTCTCCTGCGAGTCTCGCTCCGGCACACAGCTTTAATCTGCCAGGAAGTTTCACATCAGCGCACACTCCGCTGCAGAGTGGAAATCTCATTCCATTCCTATCGTTGTTGCCTGTTCTTCAGTCCGAAGATTGGTTTACGTACCTCTTTACGGTACTCCATACCATGCAAACCATTTCATCTCTGCATAAATACTGCAACCTACATCCATTTGAGCCTGCTTACTATATTCAAGCCTCAGTCATACTCTACAATTTTTCTCCCCCAATTTCCTTCCATTATCACACTCACAGTTGGCCTTAGGATGTCTTCTATCAACCGATCTCTTTTTTTAGCCATGTTGTGCCGTAATTTGTTTCGCCACTGTTCGACTCAGTAGCTCCTCATTAGTTATCCGTTCTATCCATCTAATCTTCAGCAATGTTCTGTAGAACCACATATCAAAAGCTTATACACTGAGGGAACGAAAGTCAAGGGACAGCGATATGTACTTTAATTTTCTTTTGTCTTGGTTCTCGCGCTATAACGCAGCTCTTTTTAAGTCAGTGTTAGCTGAAATCTTTTTTTCAAAAATTTCGTTTACTGTAACTGTTTTTCTTTGCAACATTATCAGAAAAATGAGTCTCTGACTCCCTATAAAGAGGATACAGCTTTGGTTTGTGATTTATTGGAATCTCATCACAGCATTAACTTCAGTTCCGAAGGTCCATTTAAAACGCAAAGCACTTCGATGAAGACGAGAAATAGCAGATGATTGTGGTAACTGAAAAGTCTGACATAATGAACTGTTTCCAAAAATGAGATTCAAGTCAACTTTCTGTGAACGGAACATCAATGCCACTCGGCGACTTTATGAGGTACGAAAACATTCCTTCCTTTATAGCCCAGATCGATATTGCAATCTACAGATGTGGCAGGTGGTTGGCCGGTTTGATTCCTGGAGAAGAAAGAAACTTTATCCCTGCTTATTGGCCCAGCGGAAGTGAGGCGGTAAACCTTCCTGTCATCCTGCCTTGTGCCAAGTTCCTGTCCTAATTACAAAGTTCTCTGCAGTATATCGTAGCGTGAGGGCACGTGGCACTGTTGATCGTGACTTGTACTTCGGATGGGGACTTTCAAAGTACCACGAACCCTGCACGTCTGGCGTATACTGTGGATCAGTACCGAGCTTCAATATCTCCCTTTCCGTCATCCTCATAACCCTAGTGTGTAGTCGAGTGATTTACAAACTTTTGTTTTTTTAAATTTTATTTTATTTATTCATTTAATTTTTTTGACAAGGGGCACATTGATTTCTTTGTTGTTAGCACGGACCGCAATGTTCAAGAAAAATAAACTGTCAATCTAAAAACAAACTTTAATCAAAACTTTTGATGTCAAAAAGTAAAGTGCGTTAACAATACTATACTATACTACTATATAAGACAACAAGTGTCTGGCGCAGTTGTTATATTGGTTAATGCTGCTACGATGGCAGGTTATCAAGATATAAGTGAGATTGAACGTGGTGTTATGCACGACGCACGACGATAGCACAAAGCATGTCCGAGGTAGTGATGAAATGGGGATGCCGGCCGCTAAGTCCCCTAGTGCTTAGAGCCATGTGAACCATTTGAAATGGGGATTTTCCCGTACGACCATTTCACGAGTGTACCGTGAATATCAGGAATCCGGTAAAACATCAAATCTGCGACATCGCTGCGGCCGGAAAAAGTTACTGCAAGAACGGGACCAACGACGACTGAAGAGAATCCTTCAAACGTCGCAGAAGTGCAACTCTTCCACAAATTGCTGCAGATTTCAATGCTGAGCCATCAACAAGTGTTAGCGTGCGAACCATTCAACGAAACACCATAGATATGGGCTTTCGGAACCGAAGCCCCCACTGGTTTAAACTTGATGACTGCACGACACAAAGTTTTATACCTCGCCTGGGAGCATCGACAACGACATTGGACTGTTGATGACTGGAAACATGTTGCCTGGTCGGACTAATCTGGTATTAAATTGTATTGTACGGATGGACGTGTAAGCAAGGGACTGTTCAAGCTGGTGGATGTTCTGTAATGGTATGGGGCGTGTGCAGTTGGAGTGATATGGGACCCCTGATACGTCTAGATAGGACTTTGACAGGTGACACATACGTAAGCATCCTGTCTGATCACCTGCATCAATTCATGTCCATTGTGCATTCCGTCGGATTTGGGCAATTCAAGCAGGACAATGCAACACCCCGCACGTACAGAATTGCTACATAGTGGCTCCAGAAACGCTCCCCAGACAAGAACATTATTGGGCATATCCATGATGCCTCGCAGCGTGCTGTTCAGAAGAGACCACCACCCCCTTGTACTCTTACGGAGTTATGGACAGCCGTGCAGTGCTCGTGTTGTCAATTCCCTCCAGCACTGCTTCGGACAGTAGTCGAGTCCGTGGCTCGTAGTGTTGCGGCACTTCTGCGTGCTCGCGGGGCCCCTACACGATATTACGTAGGTATATCAGTTTCTTTGGCTCGTTAATGTACATTTGCAACGTATTCTATTTTTAAGAAACACACCGCCTTTTCACTATTTAATTGTTTAGAACCTGGGTTTCGGCCTTTCGGCCTTTTATGCCATTTTCGAGTATTTGGTGAAAGCAAAAGTTCCGTACAGTAAGACCACATAAAATTTTAAAAGATGTAAAATATCTCAAACTGTGAATGAAAATTTTTGTATAATTACGAAATACACTCCCGGAAATGGAAAAAAGAACACATTGACACCGGTGTGTCAGACCCACCATACTTGCTCCGGACACTGCGAGAGGGCTGTACAAGCAATGATCACACGCACGGCACAGCGGACACACCAAGAACCGCGGTGTTGGCCGTCGAATGGCGCTAGCTGCGCAGCATTTGTGCACCGCCGCCGTCAGTGTCAGCCAGTTTGCCTTGGCATACGCAGCTCCATCGCAGTCTTTAACACTGGTAGCATGCCCGGACAGCGTGGACGTGAACCGTATGTGCAGTTGACGGACTTTGAGCGAGGGTGTATAGTGGGCATGCGGGAGGCCGGGTGGACGTACCGCCGAATTGCTCAACACGTGCGGCGTGAGGTCTCCACAGTACATCGATGTTGTCGCCAGTGGTCGGCGGAAGGTGCACGTGCCCGTCGACCTGGGACTGGACCGCAGCGACGCACGGATGCACGCCAAGACCGTAGGATCCTACGCAGTGCCGTAGGGGACCGCACCGCCACTTCCCAGCAAATTAGGGACACTGTTGCTCCTGGGGTATCGGCGAGGACCATTCGCAACCGTCTCCATGAAGCTGGGCTACGGTCCCGCACACCGTTAGGCCGTCTTCCGCTCACGCCCCAACATCGTGCAGCCCGCCTCCAGTGGTGTCGCGACAGGCGTGAATGGAGGGACGAATGGAGACGTGTCGTCTTCAGCGATGAGAGTCGCTTCTGCCTTGGTGCCAATGATGGTCGTATGCGTGTTTGGCGCCGTGCAGGTGAGCGCCAAAATCAGGACTGCATACGACCGAGGCACACAGGGCCAACACCCGGCATCATGGTGTGGGGAGCGATCTCCTACACTGGCCGTTCACCTCTGGTGATCGTCGAGGGGACACTGAATAGTGCACGATACATCCAAACCGTCATCGAACCCATCGTTCTACCATTCCTAGACCGGCAAGGGAACTTGCTGTTCCAACAGGACAATGTACGTCCGCATGTATCCCGTGCCACCCAACGTGCTTTAGAAGGTGTAAGTCAACTACCCTGTCCAGCAAGATCTCCGCATCTGTCCCCCACTGAGCATGTTTGGGACTGGATGAAGCGTCGTCTCACGCGGTCTGCACGTCCAGCACGAACGCTGGTCCAACTGAGGCGCCAGGTGGAAATGTCATGGCAAGCCATTCCACAGGACTACATCCAGCATCTCTACGATCGTCTCCATGGGAGAATAGCAGCCTGCATTGCTGCGAAAGGTGGATATACACTGTACTAGTGCCGACATCGTGCATGCTCTGTTGCCTGTGTCTATGTGCCTGTGGTTCTGTCAGTGTGATCATGTGATGTATCTGACCCCAGGAATGTGTCAATAAAGTTTCCCCTTCCTGGGACAATGAATTCACGGTGTTCTTATTTCAATTTCCAGGAGTGTATGTACTTACATTTTATGTGTTTAACGTATATTGCAGAACACTTAACATGCTGTCAAGCTCAAAGTTTGTCATAAATTAAGAAAAATATTGGGTACCTACGAAATTCCTGACGTAAAATTACCATTAGTAAATAATCGTGGGAACACGTGTTATTTAGTAAAAACAGGCTTGTGTTGGTGAACAAAAGATGAACATATGTTCTTAAAACGTAATGATAATGAAATCAGAGAGTATGAGTAATAGAACAGCTGAATATTACAATGACGAAGTGTCATAGATGTATGACTGTTGATGTTAAATATCTTTGGACTATATATAATTATTTTTGGGGTGGCACTGTGCACCATCATCTCTGCAAGAAACATGTGTACATCAGGTCGTCAACAACTACAAGTGAACCTACATGGGGAACTAAAGTCTAAAAGGAACAAAACCAAATCAAAGACAGAGAATCACATAAAGAATATAGTAAGTGCCATTAATAATACAAAATACGAAACTTGACAATAGGAGTTGAAAACATCTGGGCGGAGAGATAAATGGATGCTGGCTGAAGGGGGTGGGAGAGATACAGGAATACACATTGTTAAGCCAAGACTTACGGAATTAAGATAATTAAGACGGTTAACGGTGTAATTAAGAGAGAGAGATGGGTTTGGAATCAAATAGAGGGAGGCGGGAGGCGGCAATGTCAAAGAACAATAGTGAGATGGAGAAGGGGGAAAGCAGCATTAGAAGTGGGTGTATGTAGGGGATGGGGAAGGAGGCTGAATAAAGTGAAAGCAATGTTATGAGTACATATTTGATTAAATGTTGAAGCAGATAAAATCAAAATGAGAGTTTGAGGTGTGAGAAAGTTGGAATGGGGGATGCTGGGGGTGGGGGAGCAGAAAACTTCAACAGACCTACCCATTGGCGAGTGGCTGAAGACTCAAAGTTGGGAGGTGAGGTGAGGGATGGGGGGATGGTGACAAGAGACTGTGATATATAAAGACAAAGAAAGCATTGAGGAACATGGGGGTGGGAGGGCTGCTAGATGGGGAAAGATATCGCTCCATTAGATTAGGTTGATATACTATTGTTGGCAATGAGGAGAACAGAGTATGAGAGAGTAGGAGAAAGACCAGAAGACCAGGTATGGTGGGAGGGGGATTTGGGAGGGGGTTAGGGTGTGGGATGGGTGGGGGTCTAAGGTGGGTAGAGAAGATGAGACTGCAGTCACAATCCAGCATTTATGAAATATAGTAAAAGTAGGAAGATATATAGTAATCATCATATGCTTCTGGAAATATGAAATTGTACTATACTTGTATAAAATAGAGTAGTTACCCCTTAGTAGGAAAATGCACTAATGAAAGTCGCTTTGGTGTTACACAGCATAAATAGATAAGTGTATGTGTACAACATAGCTTAATCACAATAGATACAGATCTTATTTATTACAAGGATGTTATCTAATCACCAGGGGATGACAGGGTTTCCAGAATGTTCAACAAACCTTGACTTCACTTAGAGACTATTTATATACAACTTGTTGCATGTTTGGGCTATGGATGTAAGAATTATAGTGAATTGGAGGGCTAGGAAACATAATATTAGAAGTAGGTATTAGAGGAGGGGGTACTGAATAGGGGGTAAAAAAAATTGTGGGGAATATGACACATGGGGGACGAAGGAAGGCGCGGGGAGCGGGGGGGGGGGGGGGGGGGGGGGGGGGAAAGGATAAACAGGAATAGAGGAATTGGTACTGTAACTGCACCACAGCTCATTGGTAATTTACCAGGTGAGTAGTGGAGCACCGCTCTCGTTAACAATGGATTACAAATTTAAATCGGATAAAACTTTGAAATTTTAAAACTTCCACAGACCGTATTTTAACTCTTACGGACCACTGGTGGTGAGCGGACGATTGATGTAGACATTCAGTAACACTGTTGTGCGTACTTGACTGGCAAACTGGTAAACTATACTTTCACGAGTGTGCTGCACTTCGATACTTAGGGGAACAAGTCGGCGCCGGAGATTTAAAATAGTACACATTTATTCAGTCGTGACATGACTACATTAACTTGCCGCTGCGCCAGCACCTGTGAACGTGACAATGTGCGAGCAGCGTGACGCAATGGGCTGGGGTATGGTATGCAGCGACGTTCTGTTTAAGTAGAATAAAATGTTAGTCGATGAAATATTACAGTCAGAAAATTTAAGTTTCCAGAAAATTCATGGTGAGCTTTCCAAAAACTTAGGAATACAAGTATACAACCGGAAACTTCTGCTCCGCCGAGCAGCCAGCGCACACTCCGCTTCAGAGTGAAAATCTCATTCTGGAAACATCCCCCAGGCTGCGGCTAAGCCATGTCGCCGCAATATCCTTTCTTTCGGGAGTGCTAGTTCTGCATGGTTCGCAGGAGAGCTTCTGTAAAGTTTGGAAGGTAGGAGACGAGGTACTGGCAGAAGTAAAGCTGTGAGTAGCGGGCGTGAGTCGTGCTTCGGTACCTCAGATGGTAGAGCATTTGCCCGCGAAAGGCAAAGGTCCCGAGTTCGAGTCTCGGTCGGGCACACAGTTTTAATCTGCCAGGAAGTTTCATATCAGCGCACACTCCGCTGCAGAGTGAAAATCTCATTCTGTATAGTGCAACTGTTTGAACGTTGCAGTTGATAACAGCTGAAGACATGACGTCACGAAGGCTACCGACTTGTGTCGATATGTATCGAGCGGGATCAAGGAGTAAAAGTAGCACGTCCACCCGGGACAGACGTTAGCTCCAGTTTTTTTATATTAACTCTTGTTGTTTTCTTGTTTTGATTGTAAGAAATTGTATATTCAATTTCAGAACAGTATTTTGTAAAAAAAGAAAGTCTTATCATTTCAGGTCTTATCACAAGTTGTCAAAAATGCTTCTTGTGATATTTACGGCTGTGGAAAGGGGGGCGAATGGGGATTGCATATTTGGATAGATGCGTTTAGGTTCAAATGGCTCTGAGCACTATGGGACTTACCTTCTGAGGTCATCAGTCCCCTACAACTTAGAACTACTTAAACCTAACTAACCTACGGACATCAGACACATCCCTGCCCGAGGCAGGATTCGAACCTGCGACCGTAGCGGTCGCGTGGTTCCAGACTGTAACGCCTAGAACTGCACGGCCACCTCGGTCGGCGGTGCGTTTAGGCACCTAGTACGTAAGCACTGCACAAAATTTTCGTACGCTTTCCGATCCATGCTATAAAAACCGCTTGGCAGCACTAACGCATTTCGGTCAGTTTACTATCGTTGTTGTTTTAAGTCGACAAAACATTTTAAAAACTTTTACTAGTTTTCGTTCTTCAACAGATGGGATGTTAGGATTTTTGTAGGCTTCTATTGGGTTGTTTTACTATTAGAATATATCAGCTACTGATCATAAACTTCATGTGCAATTACAACATTGCGTCACTATCCGCAGCTTGAACAATTTTCAATGCAGGTGTTTTGCCGTTTCCTCCCGTGGCCTTGTCGTTAGTTAGCAGACTATCTCGCGCGTTTATGGGGTAGATTTAAAGTAACCGAGAGAGAGCAAGAAACATAAAAAAATAACAAAAAATAATGATTTGCACTCCTCCAAAAATGTTAAGTACCGTTTGCCGTGCATGTCACAATGGCTCTGCAGACTATTTATACAGATACGTGTCGGCAAAAATACCCTGGATTTTATAACTTTTTTGTTGTTAGTAGAGGTTATTCACGCGCAAACGAGTAGCATGCAGCTTACATTTTTCGTTTTCTTTATCAATACCCTGCTTCTATTTTCGCCCATTTATTTTCTTTCATTTTCACTGAATGGGCCTCGTCAGATAACTGCCACTGTAAAGTCGCGTTGCGATATGACACCTTCCCGCAACCGCAGCTCGTGAAAATTCGGGAACAGGAGCAGTACAGTATAATTACGCGTTGGACAAAAACCATACGGTCTCGTACAGAGGGCCTGAGTTTAGTTTATGCCTTGGGTTGGCTTTTAGCCCGGCCGCCTCACGCCATCAGGACTGGATTGTTACGTGGTCCTGCCTTTAATGACTGCCTGTGAGCGCTCCAACAGACCAAAATAAGCAGTTACAGGGATGTACCAGAACACTTTGCGGACAATTCGGAAGCTTAACGGCTAAACCACGTCTCCCACTGATGAAGATACGTCCCTTGTGCAGTAAGAGAGTAGTTAGGTCCTAATTAACACAATTATTTTTAGCTATCTGTAGATACCACTGGGTAAAGAAGAGTTACTGGTGGTCATTACATAGGTTTTTGTAGTGATCGCCAACAAAGAGAGAGGCGAGAAAAGTAGTGTAGTGAAATTGACTTACCTGTTAATTAAAAAGTCGGATATATTGTTGATTATTCGCTGTTAGTCTGATATTTACTACGTATTTTGAGATATTTATTTGTTTGTTGTTTCTGAGTTACAGTCATCGAGACGGAAACATTCTTTTGACTGTGTTTTTGACAATAAGACAAGAAAGCTCATTACATTTTCTAATTCACCTAAAGTACAGCACAATTTCTTTCTTTTGTTTCCGTCATCCTCCCAATGCCATATCCTAAATCTTACGTATCCATAGTTAAGCCTGGAGAAGAATACTGTACAGCACAGAAATCACCAAGTTTCGCCCAGCAAGTCTTTTATAGACAGAAGCGAAGGTACTGAAAAAAAGTTTAATAAACCGAATAATGCATTTCATCTACTCCAGAGATCTTGTACATAAAAATCAATGCCATTTCGCCACACAAACCTGAACGACTGATACGTTAATGCCACTCAAAAAATTCGCAAATAGCAGTCTCACAGCCAAAATATGCGCAATCATGCTGAGTTTCGATGTACAAGGAACCTCGACGCAACTTAGTGGTCCAGTATTTTAAAAAAAACTTTACGAATCTGGAAATCTATACAACTTATCACGCAGCTATTTTAGCTACAGAACCACAACATTAACGGTCAACCACCTTCTAAAATAGAGAATAGCAACCAAACAATGATCACAGCGATCTTGTTACCTTACTCAGGGAATTACCTCTCGTAATTGCTTTTGCGGACGATTTAATTCTTCTAACTAAAGGAAAAAGAAAACACTCTTGAAATTGAGAACATCTGCAAAATAGAAAAAAATGCAACAAATCGCGACTGAGGACGCTAAGAAAAAACTCAGATTCGACAGAAATAAAAAGTTACTCCCATGACAAGGAAAAGGCGATACTACTCATCAAGGTTTAGCATTTACCTTAGGAACAAATAACTTGTACAGACAGATAATCTAAAATTTCTTGGAAGAACCACTGGAACGACAATACAACCGCACTAAAATTAACAGAGAACAACGTTAATCAATGTAAAGACTGTGAAAGCTTACAGTAGGACCTCAGATGAAGGGCTATGTCTTTTATCGAGCCTCACGTCCACTACTACTAAGGCACATGAAATGGCTACAGTCAAATTTAAAGACTTCAGACAGACGATAGATACCGCCCTAGAGTCACACGCAGCAGACTTTTCAAGAACAACTGAGAAGGATTAAAATAAGAACCAGTGTTTTGAGGTACACACACACGGAAACAAATCAGGCTGCAGGATGGGTGCAGGATTAGCATTAACAATCAATTACAGCTCAGATTGGATAACGAATGCTCAAATAATTAAGTAGAACCATTTGCCATTCTAAATGGGATTGATTAAATGAACAATCTACCGAATGTTGATAGACTTGCAGCAATCCGCAGTGACAAGAGGATAAAATCAGAAGAATCATAAACTATTGATTGAAGAAAGGCGATACACAACTGGCAAGTAGATTTCAGATGGCTTAAAGCTCATACAAGGGTGTAGGGCAGTGAACTTGCTGATGACTTAGCTAAGAGAGCACCTTGCGGAAAACACTAAGGCAGGAAATTGAATGGTAACGAAATGAAAACGAGGGAAATACAAAACCGAATATTCCTGCGATCCGCCAGCATTTAACGTTGAGGCTATCACTATCATCCAACTTTACAGCCACCTAACAGGCCATGGAAAACCGAAAGCCCAATCTAAAAGGCTCAAAACTACTGAAGACGCGCTGTGGACGTGTAATGTAGGAGATTAAACAATTGACCACTTGCTTTGAGCCTGCAGAAAGTTAAGGAAGGGGACTTTCTCAGACAGGAAATGATTGAAAAAGAAGGACGATAGCTCATCAATAAATGAGACTTAGCTCATAAATTCACAACAGATTTTTACAACTTTTATAACTCAATAAGTTTCAAAGTCTTATTACAAAGTTTGGTATCAGTTATAGCTTTACACACCCTGAAAAACCTGGATGTATGAGAGAAGGCCAAAATATTTGTAATCATAAATATGAACGTGACATTTCGGTAAATTGTTAAGTCCTGGTACATTCTAATTTAATATTGGCTAAGAATTATACCTGATGTAAACAATGAGTTCTATTATCTTCATTAATCTAAAATACTACGTATTGTATTTTGAGTTGGCCTTCGCACACGTAACACAGTGACGTGGGGCATATTAAATAAATGTATAAATAAGAAACGTACTACAACCGATGTCCTCTGCAAGGTAATCTACTCTTCGTATACCTTTTTCTACCCAAAATTTTGCCACCATGTAACTCCCGTACGAATTCCTCTCAGATATTCCCGGCATTCGCCAGTTCAATTTTTTTCTTCTGCACGTATTTATGGCTTATCCTAGGAAAACGACTCACGCATAAACCATAAAACTACGCACCACGAGCACCTACGTCAGCACAGTTTCCTCAGTTTTGAAATCGAAACCGAATGACTAAAAAAGGGCTTCAGCTCCATTAAGATATATCCAGGTCCAATGCCGACTTACGCTTTTGGTCACAATAACCGGACAAGAACAGACCTGGAAGAAATACAGCGGGAACCGATATGGTATCCCTCATCCGAAATCACCTGTTGAAACATAGATTGAAACTTGAAAATTGAGTCAGTGGGCTAGCAGATATTGAGCACCGGCAAGAAAATCAACTTTGTAATCTGAATCGGAATTTTCCCAACAGCAACAGATTACTCGCTAAAGGAATAGTAGCCGCAGACATTAATTACATACCACTCACATTGGCAGGAAGATCTGGAAAGGTCCACAAGTCTCAGACAAAATTAATTGACAGTAAGGTAATAGGGGTGGATTATAAAAGAACTGAAATCAAAATATGCGAACGATTTTACCCCGGATTATGACGACTCGCAAACATCGAAGAACAGATCGACGCACGCAAGTTTGCATGCATAAAATGAGGGATTTCTGGCAGCGTTACAAGGTCAAGTCATCGCGACTAGGACCCAGGAAGCGTGCTGATCGAAAGTATATGACAGCAATCTTTACAAGTAGATGGAAAACTCTGAAAAACATAGATTAGTTTGAAAAGGTACGATGCGCCCGTTAAAATAATTCGATTCCGTGACTATTGTAGGAAGTGAAAACAAAATTTACTGTAATCGCGGCGTAATACCGATGAAACAATCCGCTATAATGGACCTGCCATAGCGAGGATCAGTGACCTGAGCAGGTCATCTTTCTCAAAGCCATCACTGTATACAACAACAAGAATTTGAAAACGAGCTTCCATAAGAAGATGGTCAAATGCAGGGATCTGGCAGATGAGGTAAAAGTCACAGGGAAACACAAGTCTGCACAGATCGTTCCAGTGACAGTATTGTTTACCAGTATTATACCAAAACGCACTATGATGACCCTTCAGGACCTAAGGTAGCCTTCTCTCCGTGGACAACTGCAGAAGGCAGCAGTGTTGAACACGTGAAAATCAGTTGGTCGGGTTCTCTGGGAACGTAGTTAACTTTGCGAAAACTTGCTGCTTAGGCCGTTATCATCACACCAGTACCGGGTAAAAATGAGTTTGCCCTTGAGTAATGATAACACTAGCAGTTCGAATAATAATTGTATCCCCGGTACGTCCAACCACGGTAATAATTTTAAAAATTAGAGAAAATGCGTGTCTTAGTTGCAGCGCGACCTTCTCCGTTCCCGCCGTGCTTGAGGCCATACGCGACATTACCTACTAATAATAACACTAGAGGGCTTAGCAGCCTGCCCGTAGCGCCCAAACGTGTAGACATCCAGACGCCGTATTAACAGTCATGGTCCGGTTACCTCGCCGAAGGCCGAATTGTTTATCAGCTGGAAACAGGCGCGCGCGCGCGCGCGCGCGCGCGCGCTCACACACACACACACACACACACACACACACACACACACACACACACACAAATTTAAACGTAAAAAAAAATACACACAGGCGCAGAATGAGACGTGGCTGAAAGGTTCCGTAAGGGACGTCTGGACGTCCCTTTCCTTAAATTGACCCCTTATTTATTGTAATTGTAAAAAGTATAAAATCAGGGTTCAAAATGTTTACTTTAAAACTTGATTAACTCTTATTGAATTAATAGCAAATTATTCCATTTAAAAACGATACAAGTCATTAAAATGCATAGAATGCTCAGAGGACTGGTTCAGTGGCGACATGATCGTTACAGGCGAAGTACATTAACGGACGGAGGAGTCTCAAACAAATTATATGGCTAGTATGGTTTATTCTGGTGATACCTGTAAAAAAACTGTTCTTTTTTCCCTAACAAACAAAAAAATATTACGCTCTGAATACTCTGAATTGGGCCTACATTCCAACTTTGTGAATGAGTTAAGTTCCCTTCTGCCTCTTGACTTCACAAATGTTGGCCAGTAAGATCCTGCATTCTGAAAAAAAATACGTCGTTTAGTAGCGAAAATAGTGACTTTTGATCCTTTTTTGGGCCTTTCCCGGTTTTTGGGCGTTTGTTGTCCAAGCCTGAGTATATGAAATGTGGTTCTATAAAATCAGTCAATGGAAGTATTCATTTTAGTCACAGTATGAAATATAGGAATTCGTAGGGACAGTCTCTATCGATGCTTTTATGACTCTCTGTTTCATAAGGAGACCTGATCATGTGAGATGTACCTAAGACACCTATCTGTTCATTATAATCTTGTACAGCTTCCAGTGCCCTCGCTTCAATGTTTGTTTCATATATGTGGGTCTTGCATACACTGCACACTTCATTTCCATGATAATTGAAAGAAAGAGAACTGCGCAATTGTCCACCCATATTCCATTACCTGAAGAGATGCAGTTTGAACATTTTCATCATTGTCCTCCTCTTCCTTATCAGCAATTAGGTCAGGCTCTGAAACATTTTGCAAAGTACTAGCCTAGCACACGTCTGAAGAGTTGGTGCATTATTATTCGGCAGGGTACTACGCATCATTTCATCTTACAAAGTTCACTAATGTTTTGCAAGTCATACATCAGTTCTGTTGTTTCGTTATAAAATAAAATGCCGTATTATCCTCAGCAAAGATACGTTTTTATTTGTAAAAGATACTGCAAGCAGAAAAAACTATAAATATCAGAGTAAAGCAACCACAGGTCTACGTAATATCAATTTATGGGGTCACTGCGCTATAAAGCCTGACGGTCCTGCTAAGTCTCAATCATATTTTACCTTGTAACTGAATACTACAAGGTTGTATTGTATTGTATGTTAACAGGGGACCCTTGTGTTAACGTGCCACAGCAATGCCTCTGCGACGTGCATGGCGTCGTCGCTGGCGGCGCAGTGTACCTGTGTATCGCAGCTTGAAGGCTATTGATATTGACCTTGCTGGTCAATTTAATAAGCAGCAGTTAATTGGAGGCCCCAATGTGTTTCGTGGACTGCATCTGAACTTTACCTGTGATGTACAGGCAGTGTTTGGAGGTAGTACATGGCTCACACTTGCTGTTGTGTGGGGTAATCAAGCAGATTATGGTGGCCTTGAAGCTTTTCCTGATGCAAACATTCTCACTTGGAAGACACCGCCGTGCAGTGATCCATAACCCTGCGACGACTAGTGCAGTCCACGTTATCCCATCGCCGCCCCATACCGAACCACTCTTTGAGGGTTATTGTGCGGTTCGGCCCCCGGTGAACCCCCCCCCCCCCCCCCAGGGAACATCCCACACCAGACGAGTGTAACCCCTCTGTTTGCGTGATAGAGTAATGGTGGTGTACGCGGACATGGAGAACTTGTTTGCGCAGCAATCGCCGACATAGTGTAGCTGAGGCGGAATAAGGGGAACCGGCCCGCATTCGCCGAAGAAGATGGAATACTGCCTAAAAACCATCGACAGACTAGCCGGCTCACCGGACCTCGACACAAGTCCAGGCGCTCCTTTCTAGTCCGGAAAGCCGTGCGTTAGACCGTACGGCTAACCAGGCGGGCTATATTACAAGGTTACTCTATTGATATTTTATCAAAATTAATAATTATCACTCACCTCATTTCAGATATGAGTCTTACTTTTATTTACTTAACCTTGCAGCGCTGTTTCACACACCGAGTAGCTACCTGCAGTAGAGCTGTTCAAATGTCAGGCTGATACACACGCTTCGGAGAGGCTCGCAAGCTCTATTGACATCCAGCATAGGAAGCACAGACTGTATGAAATGTGACCATTCGGCCCTTACACGACTACTGTGCTTTTGAGTTGCATAATTCCACACACAATCTACGGCGAATCCGAAGTCTCCCACGTAAATACAGAGTTAAAAGGGCCCTACGGAGTGCATCTGATGAAGAAGTGCCAAAAAAGACTCATCAAATTGTCGGAGGTAGCAAAATAAAGAGTGTAAGGTACTGAATGTTCTATTTAAGATGGTTTATTGCACATAAATCTTTCAACAGAATGATGTCACGGACCTGTTTCTCAGTGCAACAACATAGTGTGAAATAAGTATTCATGTATTTGTGACACTGGTGACGCTTCATGACTCAGAGATTTCATTGTGTATCAGAAGTGTGTTTGGAGCGCTTGGATTTGTAGGCTGAGCAGAAAAAAGAATGTGGTAAAGCGCCAGAATACAGGTTCAGAGGTCTCAAGGTCGATCTTTGATCAAACATATGATTTTTTTAGTCTGCTAGTTATCACTTCTTTACTTATGGCAATGTTCGTTAATGACAAAGGAACGAGCTACACCGTGCTACCGAGTCCACATCAAACTGCAGGGCTCCTATAGCCAACTGGGTAAGCAAATTCGAAGGCCGGAGGAAAGCAAAAGTGGAGTATCGTCCAGAGATCGCGGTGCCACATCAGAGTCGACAACACATATCGATACCACGGGCATTAGCGAGGTCTCGTTGCAATCTACAACGACGTATGAGAGGCACTCCTGAAGGACACGCTTCCCTTCTCAGCAACAACAGCGCCCTCACACAGAGGTCGATATAGTGTCGAGTTATCAAGAGCTCAGCCCCAGTCAGTTACTTCAGTTTCAGCAGTCAACATCATCTAATAGGACATTGTTAGTAGCAATCTCAGTGGAACATATAGTTGTGTTAATGTCGAACATTGTACTTCAATAAACAGTCTCTGATTGTATTCATCAAGTGATACTTTCATAGTCACTGACAGTTGAAAATATTCTATGCTGTCCTATGGCAAAGAAGTGTCTCAGATTAATTAAATCTTTTTATTTATTTAAATAATTTGGTAAACTAATATTGCATATGTTGTAGTTACAATGATCCATCTCCTAGAGGAATCAATCAACCGGCAGTTGTGGCCTAACGATTATAGCACAAAAAGCATACAGCCTTAATTAGGATAATGCCTAGGTATGCACAGCCATGCTGAAACCAACAACCGAGATTATGACAGTTTTAATCTTTTAGCGTTTCTCCAGTCGTGTAACTGTAATATTGTACTGCTGACGCAGTTTGTGATTTGCTACATCTGCTAGTGCTTAATCGTATTTGTCCACGCGCAACATGTTTCAAACGTATCCTTTCTTGAAAACACTAAAAAACGTATTTTCAGCGTACCGTTAAGAAAGAATTGAGTGGCGAACCTCACACAGTTTAAGGTATGGCGTATGCTGGAGGAAACGTGGTCAACTTTAGAATTTCAAATGCAAGCATAGGCCAAGCTTTGTACTGTGGAATAGGACTTCCGAAACAGTTTGGAAGATAGTTGTGCTGGATCGTGGAATCATCGGAACAATATTCCTGGTGTCGACTTCTTAGAAAACGCCTAATGAGAAGAGCATAAATGTGAGATAATGAGTATGCTCAAAAATTCGTTTTCCAATTAGCAGCGAGGGAGAAAGGTTCATCTCGCAGGCGCTATGACGTTTCCAAAGGGATTATTAAACGCGCTTTATCAGAGATAGCTTGGGCCTCCGTTATAATTGAAAAATGTCTGCATCAGTAGGTCTGCAACACTAGTTGCAACTTATGGTAACCGGAAAACTTCAAAGGCCACTTTATTGCTTTTTTTTAGCGATCTTCGCTTGTAAAGTTTTCTTCAGTTACCATACATTGCATACCGGCCCATGTCAGGAATATATGTAGTTATAACTTTGTACTGGACGGCTGAAGCTGGAATGAGGAATTGAATACAGTACGGCGTTTCTTAATAAGGAAACACAGCCGATAGGAAAGAGGAAATAAAAGTAGGGAAAGAGTTTTTATGGAATTTCCAGTTCGTTCTTCTTGGTTTGTATTAAAAACTGAAATGCACAGTAATAAAATTCCGTGGTCGTATTAATTTTTGTTTTGTTGTGAGCCAGTTTCGGCTTTCTCCTTTCTAGGTCTTTGTCAGACAAAAAGAGAGACCGAACAAACAGTCCACACAAAAGAAGCGAGAGCTTTCAGTGGCTCAAAGACTATTATTTCCAAAAGTATGTTATATTTACAGACGGAAATGGGACTGAATGTGGGGCGCTGCCTCAAATGGCTCTGAGCACTATGGGACTTAACATCTGGGGTCATCAGTCCCCTAGAACTTAGAACTACTTAAACCTAACTAACCTAAGGACATCACACAACACCCAGGCATCACGAGGCAGAGAAAATCTCTGACCACGCCAGGAATAGAACCCGGGAACCCGGGCGTGGGAAGCGAGAACGCTACCGCACGACCACGAGATGCGCTGTTGACCTGCAAACCCCCTCTGCAACCGACCGGCAGCCTGGCGCTAGTATTTCCTTTTGTCTCCACTTCGGCGACTTGTGCGTCTTAGTGATGAACATGAATTGATGGTGGTGGTGGTTAGTGTTTAACGTCCCGTCGACAACGAGGTCATTAGAGACGGAGCGCAAGCTCGGGTTAGGCAAGAATTGGGAAGGAAATCGTCCGTGCCATCTCAAAGGAACCATCCCGGCATTTGCCTGAAACGATTTAGGGAAATCACGGAAAACCTAAATCAGGATGGCCGGAGACGGGATTGAACCGTCGTCCTCCCGAATGCGAGTCCAGTGTGCCAACCACTGCGCCACCTCGCTCGGTAACATGAATTGAAATTATATATTAGGATATTTCAATTTGGCCTGTGTGATAAACAGTAAACACTACGTAATGATACAATGAATGTTTTACTCTAAATATATGAATATAAATCCGTACATCCAATGTGTGATTGACCTTAAATCGCTAAACTATGCCCGAACTAATGTTTAAACATACACAAAAAGGTACTACCACCATATTCAAAGATTAAAACAGTATGAATGACAACGGAGGAACAGTACCCGATGTGAGTACTGCCCCAGGCTACTTAAAGTACTTGGACAAAAGGTTGGTGAATGCGATGGTCTGGGAAAGAGGGAGGGGTGTGGAGGCAGAAGGGGGGAGAAGAAGGCTACGCAGAGTGACGAGCGAGAAACACGTAATTTACGACAAGGATATCACCTGAATGTAAACCGCGGCTTCAGTTATTGTGATCGTTTCTCAGTTTTGGCTACTGGTAAATTGATACCAGTACCTATGAGTTTAATTTGTACACCACAGGTATGTTCTTTCAAACAGTTGGTTTATACTCAGGTGTATTTGTGGTTTTTGTTTTCTATTCACTGATCGCTATGTGAAATTATTAACTTCCAGCACCACAGTTGATCACTATGTGACTGAAAATCGATTTTGCTATCAATAAAGCATCAATATTACGGCCAACGCTGACCTTCCTTTTAATTTTCCTAGAATAGTCAACCAAATTGTTGCTTCCTCCTACACATATCTTGCGAAAAGACCATCAAGATACAATTAGAGACATTCGAGTCCACACGGAGGCTTCGCAACAGTTCTTCTTGCGAACCATACGCGACTGTAACAGGGAAAGGCGGAAGTGATACTGGTGCAGAATGTACCCTCCGCCATACATCGAAAGCTGGCTTGTGCAGTACAGACGTAGATGTAGAAGCATTGCTCCGTCGAAAGTAGCCAATTTGTGTCAAGGTGTACTATACAACTTGATGGCATTTCAGCAGCTTGCTTATTTCCAGGAGCATTTCCTCATTTTTACAGACGGAACATCGACTCTGACAACTACAAGTCAGGAAAATTGTCATCAGTACATTATGACTAGAGGACAAATGTAAGGATGTAGAGGCTTACCTCACTAGGGGTAAGATAGATACTGCCTACAGGAAAATTAAAGAGACCTTTGGAGAACAGAGAACCACTTGCATGAATATCAAGAACTCAGATGGAAACCCAGTTCTAAGCAAAGAAGGGAAAGCAGAAAGGCGGAAGGAGTATATAGAGGGTCTATACAAGGGCGATGTACTTGAGGGCAATATTATGGAAATGGAAGAGGATGTAGATGAAGACGAAATGGGAGATACGATACTGCGTGAAGAGTTTGACAGAGCACTGAAAGACCTGAGTCGAAACAAGGCCCCCCAGAGTAGACAACATTCCATTAGAACTACTGATAGCCTTGGAAGAGCCAGTCCTGACAAAACTCTACCATCTGGTGAGCAAGATGTATGAGACAGGCGAAATACCATCAGACTTCAAGAAGAATATGATAATTCCAATCCCAAAGAAAGCAGGTGTTGACAGATGTGAAAATTACAGAATTATCAGTTTAATAAGTCACAGCTGCAAACACTAACGCGAATTCTTTACAGACGTATAAAAAAGATAGTAGAAGCCGACCTCGAGGAAGATCAGTTTGGATTCCATAGAAATGATGGAAGACAGGAGGCAATACTGACCCTACGGCTTATCTCAGAAGAAAGATTAAGGAAAGGCAAACCTACGTTTCTAGAATTTGTAGACTTAGAGAAAGCTTTTGACAATGTTGATTTGAATACTCTCTTTGAAATTCTGAAGGTGGCAGGGGTAAAATACAGGGAGCGAAAGGCTATTTACAACTTGTACAGAAAGCAGATGGCAGTTATAAGAGTCGAGGGGCACGAAAGGGAAGCAGTGGTTGGGAAGGGAGTGAGACAGAGTTGTAGCGTATCCCCAATGTTATTCAATCTGTATATTGAGCAAGAAATAAAGGAAACAAAAGAGAAGTTCGGAGTAGGTACTAAAATCCATGGAGAAGAAATAAAAACTTTGAGGGTCGCCGATGACATTGTAATTCTGTCAGAGACAGGAAAGGACTTGGAAGAGCAGTTGAACGGAATGGACAGTGTCTTGAGAGGAGTATATAAGATGAACATCAACAAAAGCAAAACGAGGATAATGGAATGTAGTCAAATTAAATCGGGTGATGCTGAGGGAATTAGATTAAGAAATGAGACACTTAAAGTAGTAAAGGAATTTTGCTACTTGGGGAGCAAAATAACTGATGATGGTCGAAGTAGAGAGGATATAAAATGTAGACTGGCAATGGCAAGGAAAGCGTTTCTGAAGAAGAAAAATTTGTTAACATCGAGTATAGATTTAAATGTCAGGAAGTCGTTTCTGAAAGTATTTGTATGGAGTGTAGCCATGTATGGAAGTGAAACGTGGGTGATAAATAGTTTGGACGAAAAGAGAATAGAAGCTTTCGAAATGAGATGCTACAGATGGATGCTGAAAATTAGATCGGTAGATCACATAACTAATGAAGAGGTATTGAATAGAATTGGGGAAAAGAGGAGCTTGTGGCACAACGTCACTAGAAGAAAGGATCGGTTGGTAGGACATGTTCTGAGGCATCGAGGGATCACCGAGGGTTCCCCAATTTAGTTTTGGAGGGCAGCGTGGAGGGTAAAAATCGTAGAGGGAGACCAAGAGATGAATACACTAAGCAGATTTAGAAGGATGTAGGCTGCAGTAGGTACTAGGAGATGAAGAAGCTTGCACAGGGTAGAGTAGCATGGAGAGCTGCATCAAACCAGTCTCAGGACTGAAAACTACAACAATAAAAACATTATGGTGAAGCTCAATTTGGTTTCGTCGGTAAGCGGTGATTACTAATCCTGTGGATGCGCTCTGGTAAACATAGCGTCGCATTACGGGATGTTGCGCGCGGCAGCTGGAAGCGACCCGCCGCGTACTGCGCCGGCTGGCCGTCAACAGTCGAAGCGCGCGCCAGCTGCCGGCAGCTCGGGACCGGCGTAGGCGGCGCTCTGCGCATGCGCGTGACGTCGGTCGCCGCCTGCTGGTGGGGATACGCCGCGCTCTCGGCGGGGGGGAGGGGAGAAGCCAGCCGGGGTCGTCGACCCCGGCGCGCTCGCGTCCTTTGGAACTGGGTCACCGCAGCTGCGGCCCGCTGACGTCAGCGGACGTTGACCCCGCGGCCGCAGCCGATGTGGGTCAAGATTTGCCATTGAACCGGGCGGCCGTCGACCCCGGCGAGCCGAGGCGAGCAGCGGCGCTCGCCTCTGCAGGCGCAGGCCGCGCCGCAGCGCCAGCGCCGAGCCTCGCGGCCGCGGCGGCGCATCGCGGTCACGCATCTGCCGCAGACCCACATCGCCGACCCGGGCCGCCGGAAGCAAGTGTCGCCGTGCACTACGGCGAGAATGTGCTCCTGTAAAAACAGTCCATACCCACACACCCTAGGATTACAGCGTCAGTGCAGACATCAATATTTCGAAAAACTCATCTAACCATAAACTTCTCTTTCCTCGTTATTTTGTTACACGAGTAGATCGCAGTTCGCAGTTACATAACATGTTTCAACTAGACCTATAATACAGTAGGTTCTAGATATTAACCCTGAAATACTACGCCTGCGCACACTACCTGAGAAAACAATACTTGGGAACTGAATACTCTAAGTGTCAAAATAATTAAAATAATTACTCCAATGGTCGAAATTCATATTTTATTGCTATGAAATTATTGATAACAATTCAACGAATCGTGAAGTAAGTTTTCACATGATTTACATACAATTAGCGCATAAAGGTACTTTACCTGCACTGTACTTAACTCTGTTATGCTTTTCACTCTTCACTGTTGTCTTCCGTACTTCTCCCTCAGACAAACAAAAAAGAAAAAAAAAGAAAAACATCCTGCACTAACAGTGTTTTCATTTTGGATGGTTTGTTTGGGTTGTAACTTGAGGCTGTTTTCC
Organism: Schistocerca gregaria; assembly: GCF_023897955.1. Taxonomy (NCBI): domain Eukaryota; kingdom Metazoa; phylum Arthropoda; class Insecta; order Orthoptera; family Acrididae; genus Schistocerca; species Schistocerca gregaria. Next base: position 621,569,768 of record NC_064922.1, read on the forward strand.
CAAGATATTCCATTACCAACTATTACATCCCATTCAACATGATCATCATAATGTTACCTATCTTCTTTTCCTTTATTATGTCCACATTCCTCTCCGCCTTAATTATCACTTTCATCTTCAAAGTAACGTAGTCTGAGATTCTCCTTGTCCCATAATTTTTCCTTGTGATTTTCAACAAATTTACGATCTCGTAGTACACTCCAGGTGAAAAATAGACCCACAACTTGTTTCATTATTGAAAAAAATGGTTCCAGGTCAACAAATTTGCTCTATAAATTACAGAGAACCTATTACTCACCTTTTTGACCTGTATAATTTACAATTATTACACCTATTATTAGTGACATTTTTTTTTATTTTCGTACCGAGCAACTGGTATCACGTAATAACTTCAGTTTTTCTGCTTTCTTTGTTGCTGTTTTCTGTTTTACCGGTGGTCCCCCATTTTCTCCCAAGTTAGCTTTTATTTTCTTCTGCCCATGTTGTTCTCCATTTCTTATTTTTTCTGCTTTTAAGCCTTCTAAATTTAATATGCTGTTATTATTGTTTTAATTACAATTGCAACTCGAGCAGCGTTTTATATTTCTATAAAACTTCATGAAAACAGAAATATGGAAAAAATCTAGTAACATTATACTGTGGCAGGTGGTGTCGCAACAAAGCTGATATTGTAAAACACAATCTATTTTACCTTCTACTGGATATGTCTCTACCTCCTCAAACATAAGCTGAAAGATCAAATCACAAAATGCTGCCACCTATTAGGAATATTTAAAAGGAAAATTAGTGCCACCGTATTCCCGGGTTACAACTTCGAAGACTGCCTTAAGAACTACACACCTATTCAAGTTTATAAACATGTGCCATGTAAGTTCGTGCCTTGCTCTCGTAGTCAGTGACACGTTACTTTTGTAACATACGGAAATACAGATCTGAATACGACTATATCTAGCCAAAACCGGCAATCATATGGTACTGGTTAGTGATCAACACAGCGAATAATGGTAGCGCCAAAACTTAAAAGTCGGCCGCTTTGGCCGAGCGGTTCTAGACGCTCGAGTCCGGAACCTCGCTGCTACTTCGGTCGTAGGTTCGAATCCTGCCTTGTGCATGGATGTGTGTGATGTCCTTAGGTTAGTTAGGTTTAAGTAGTTCTAAGTTCTAGGGGACCGATGACCTCAGATGTTAAGTCCTATAGCGCTTAGAGCCATTTGAACCATTTTAGAAAACTTAAAAAGTGGTTGAGGTTTGTCTCTAAAAGCCATTATGTCATTGTTCACGGATTGCAAAGATGTTGTTCGTGGCACGCTATTAATCCAGCGTAGATCAGTGTCATTTTTTCATAGAAAAGAACGCTCAGGTAAAACAACGTATTTTCGCTGACATGAACTAATTGGTTGCGGAGAAACTACAAGTTTTTTCTTGATGTGCAACTGAAATATTCCATATGCTAGTTCAACCACCCAAGTTTAGAGGTGTAAGTGCATTCTGAGTAGGTCTACTATATACAAGAAGTATACGGGGACCGGAAATCTGTGGAAAGGTCGGGACATTCAGTATGAAGTGGTGATGTAAACAAGAGGACGATGGTGACATAGGATACGAAAGATTTGCTACCATGGAGTGCCAAATAGACGAGTGGTGGTCTGTACATGGTACCAAATAAATTATGAAGTAGTTTCACAATTTACGTCACAGTTTCCCGTGATTTCGAGAAATTTGTGACTCGAATATTGGGATGGTTCCTTCAGACCGTACTCGATAACCTGAGGTAGTGCTTCGCCTCTGGCGACGCAGCTGTGGATGTGAGGACACACGTCGACAGGAAATACAGACGAAATGTCGCTTGAGTGTTGATAACAAAATTACAAAGGAATTAGACAATATCCACTCATATTCATGAGAATGGTGGATTAACGTAGGCCCGTTGTAAGTAGGCTCTTTAGGTTTTCTTATTGGTAACGCAATGTAGCGCTCTATATGATAAATCACTTGCTGTGCTGTGCGCAGTCTGTGGGTAGTTTGCTTTGTTGTCTGCCATTGTAGTGTTGGGCAGATGGATGTGAACAGCGCGTAGCGTTGCGCAGTTGGAGGTGAGCCGCCAGCAGTGGTGGATGTGGGGAGAGAAATGGCGGAGTTTTGAAATTTGTAAGACGGGATGTCATGAACTGCTATAAATATTATGACTTTTGATGATATTAAGGTAAATACATTGTTTGTTCTCTATTAAAATCTTTCATTTTCTAACTATCCCTATCAGTAGTTAGTGCCTTCCGTAGTTTGAATCTTTTATTTAGCTGGCAGTAGTGGCGCTCGCTGTATTGCAGTAGTTCGAGTAACCAAGATTTTTGTGAGGTAAGTGATTTGTGAAACGTATAGGTTAATGTTAGTCAGGGCCATTTTTTTGTAGGGATTTTTGAAAGTCAGATTGCGTTGCGCTAAAAATATTGTGTGTCAGTTTAAGCACAGTCATGTATAATTTTTCTAAGGGGACGTTTTACCGTTATCTTACCAAGGTGGTAGTCTCTGCACAAGACTGTCGTCATATAAGGACAATGCTTCGAAGCTGACAATTGGAGCCCGAATAAGAGTCAAAAAATAAAATAAAATTGTTGCGAAAGATTTTTTAATGTTGCAAGACATACGCGTAATTTCAGAAAATAAGCGGAAGTAACATTAGGGTTTCACGTTCCGTACATCATTAGAAACGGAAAAGAATTATTGATTGGTCAAGGTATGATAGAAGTCGACAGTCGCCTTTTTTTTAAAAAAAACTATTCTTACTCAGCTCAAAATAATTTGCGGAATATACCTAAATTTCAGTTTGGATGGTCGGATGGTCATTAGAAACCCACACCCCCACGTATGCAGGCCAAGTGCACTAAAAACGCGCTTTCGAAACCGTGGACGCTACAGATGGAGAACGTGACTAAATGAACGTGCCCTTACTAAAGAAATCAAATTAGCATACTCTGCAGTGACTGATTTTAGTGACGGGCTTCTGTGTTTGGATGACCGCACCTGGACTTGAACAGGGTTACTCTCCAACAGGACTACAGCCTTTTGAATGGTACCACATCACATGGTACTAACGAGTACTGGTGTAAAAGTACGGATGTTTCTCCGAAGTTAGTGAGTTAACTGTATTGGCTGTTCTTAGTTTGTTCGAAGAATAAGTTATGTAACCGAAGCAAAGGTAAACTTGATACCACCACTTTAAACTGAACAGGAACACCCAGAAGGAAAGATGATGTCAGTATGAATATGTTAACAGCCTTCTCCATATACACAATTAAAACCTGATACCCGTCAGAAGACTGTACAAAGTCTGTCTTGTGTACATACAAAAGGATCTGCAATGGCAGGCGGAATTGCAGGTACAGGAGTAGACAGCCAACTCTTTCACTTCTACCATAATTTGAAAGTTATTACAGCAACTCTAATGATGCTTAGGTCACAAATGTTTCCCTACACCAACTTCGTGTTTTGAGAAACGAGTTTCAGAAGTTAATGATGCTGAGTGATTTAGTGTCAGCTTCTCAAGCTATGTCTTCTTGCTATCACCTAAATATGCTGGCCGTCGCCAAAATTACATCTACTTCATAACTATTAACGAAAGACGGAAAAGAAGTAATTTTTAATCACTATTGTCCGATGTTGAAATTCATCGCAGTTTGGCTACAGACCAAATAGTCTCAAAGATACTTCACTATAAGTACCAAAAACTTTCAGCAGCGTCATACTGCTCTATACATGAAAATTTTCGTAAAAATTGTAGCGAATGTGTTAACGCTGCAGAAGGAAAATAAGAAGTGGAAGGACTTGTTACATAACAGGTAAATCATTCCAGCGCATTTTCGGTAGAAAAGAGCGACAGCTGAATCCTGGCATCGAAGTAGTCTGTACTCGTTATCGAAACGTGTAACATATCATAAAAAAGACACTCTTATGAACATTCATCATTTGACAAATTGTGAAAAATTACAGCAGTACAAAACAACTTAGACTGGAATATTGTTCAGGAAAACTCGGGAAAATGAGAGCATTAAGTAAACAAAGAAATAATATTTAAGAAACAACTGCAAGCTGCTCCGTAACAAACTGGATGATGGAATTATTCACAAAACATTTTCGCCGTTAGATACTGAACTCTTATACGTACGATGGCGATGTAGTGCATTACATTCAAAATGTCTCTCAAAGGATGATATTGATGTCGAGTGTTTCAAGTCTGTGGCTTCCTTGATTCTGCACGTTCAGGCATCGGATTTCATTCTCTTACTTCTTTTGATTTTTGTATCTGTATGCAATGGCAAACATACAATGTTACATGTAACGTGTAATCGTCATATTCATATCGCTTCTAGTGTCAGTTGTATTTACCGAATCCCACGGACGCGTCGAGGAATCACTGTAATTACGGCACTATCATGTGAACAATATAGCCGAAAACCTGTGTCCTCATAACATTATATTTTGAAGAAATGGACATTAATCTCTATTCCAAGATAGGAAGACACTGATCCATAGCAACGGCATTACTTGATTGACTCTGCAGTTGCAGACCGGTCAGCTGGTGCCAGGAGAAGAAACATTCTGCACCCGTTATTAATCAGTTTGTTGTTGGTTCACAGTGTTAATCCCTAGTCTCTGTTGTTTGCTTGTATCTAATAATGAGCCCTATAAAACTTGTAACACCATAGCTCTAGTACTCCAATGATTTATTTTGGTTTTTGTTTAATTTAATATTGCATCGTTAAGCTTCTGTAAATGTTTTTGATTGAATAGATGTCACAAAATTGTATACTCTTTTCTTTGTTTAAAACTTTGATGTCATGATTCGATTCTATGCAATATAGTGTATCTGTCATTTGAATTCTTTGTTTCATTTGGAGGGAACAAAACTTACTGTATATGATTGTATTTTTGTGTGAATAATTTTTGATAGAAATGTCAATATGTGCAAATGTTTTGTTTTATTTAATGTATTTGATTATTGTTATGTATACTGCTGATCCTCACTTAGGGTTCTTAGTTCTTTAGTATATAAAAGCTGTAGTGGTTCCCCTCGGGAACGGAACTGTGTAGCGCGGGCAAATTGTGGTTGGCCCATGTAGAAAAGGTGGAACAAGAGTCAGTCGTGGACGAGCCACCAGTCGGGGACGAGCTACCAAATTGTGCACTGCCATGTAAATGTTACATATTGTGCTGGTTCCGAGAGAGGTTTTTTTCTGCTACTTTCCAATGCCTCGGATGGATGGATAAATAGCTGGAACTATTCTGGAATTTGCATCTATCATCGCCACCAAGAAATGACTGAGTCCAGCAATTCTACCTGTAATTCCACCTACCGACATGCAATCGCCACCACATTGCGCAATCACTGTAATGGAGCACTATAGCAATGTACAGTGAAGGATCAGCTTAATGGGTGTGTTAGTGTGCTCAAATATAGGGTCATTTATAACTGCGTTTATGTACCTACCTTGATTTTTCTCCTTATCATAACACCTCTCAGGTTCCTCTCCGTTTGAACTAAAGTGATTTCCGAGTGTCCCTAATGAAAGAACATTACAGACCAGTGTTTTTGCTAATTAATGCCTCTTGAACATAAAAAAGAAAGTTAATGAAAGTAATTTTTCTAATAAAACTGCTTATTAATGTGTTGTTGCCAACTTCAAATTAAAAGTTCTGAAGACTGAGGCTTATAAAGTTTTCTTTAGTAAATGATCACATTACTGCCTGTTGTAAATCGCAGAAGGTGAGTTAGTATCTTACGTATATGTTAATTTTGTGTCTCAATGTAGTAAAAGTGGAAAACTGCAGTGTGGAACGTTATATACTCAAGTTTGCTAAGTGTTTGTCTCTCCTGTGTTTTAGAAGTGCTTATTAATAATGTAACAGGATCCACAGTTTGTCTATTGGTTTAATGCTGGGTAACAAATAACGGAAAGACCACTAATTAAGAAAACCTTAATTTCTTTAATCAAATGATAGTGAGGAGCAACCTTTAAGTGGATTAAAATTAACTTTCATTTTAAATAGTAACGTACTTAACTGAGAGAGACTTAACCTATATCCAGTTAATGATTCTGCAGTTAATAGTAATAATAACGTTATAAAGACCATTCAGTTTGTGTAAGCCCTGAAAGTAATAGTGTGTTTCGGTATCTGTTATAATTTTGCAAATAGTTTGTGCTGCTTTAACTGTTAGTTTCAATCTTACCGTACACATATGTATGTGTCAAGAGTTCACTGCACTCGCTTGTGACAAAGTATAGGTTGCATTTATCCATTCAAGTTACTAATAAGTATTTTCTTGAACGAGAATGTTAATCATTCTCTTGCCTAGTTAGGCTGGCGACCGTTTTCTTTACCTGTTAAACAGTGCAGATAGGCAAAATTTTGTTTGTTACTGTTCAAATATTTCCGTAATTCTGACTTTCATTTCCGATAAGCCACCTCCGTTAGTTACAACACGGTCAACACAACAAAATTCCTCCCAGAGGGTAATACTGCTCTGTTGCGTTATACCATAATTGCTTTAATAATATTGTTTTATTTCACAACCTGCTTTAAGGTTATGGTACAGCAGTGACAGACGGTAGTGTTATAAACTCACTACGATTGCTATGCAATGGACAGTCAACATTCTCAGAAAAAGATTGTCATAGCCCCTGTTAAAGAGAGAAAAAACCAAAGTTGATATGTTTGTGTTACTTGGATTGACAATACGTAATTATGAACAAAGAATATATGTAACGAAACCTCACAGTAAACATATCACATCATTATGTAATTTGTAACCATATCACATAAAAATATAGTTTGACTAAATAGTTGGGCTGCTAAAGGTCGTGGGAAAAATATATATATTTTTTAAAAGGATGTAGAGTGGGACTTTTACTGCAGTACATTTAGGATCATCTGTTCTTTGCATTTATGAAATATGAAGCATGGTATGTCATCTGAATCCCATAAACGTCCAGTTTAGCATACACTGATCTCCCAGAACACTATAACGACCAATCTACTGCCAATGTAAACCCGTCCACGCGATAGCAGTGTCACTGGCAAGGACTGACTGCCACTCAGACACACGCACGGTGCATGTAGTATCAGTGGGCACCCTGTCCGTGTGTGGAATGAGGAAGGCGCGCGGTCTATCTGAGCTTGACCGAGGGCAGGTTGTGATGGTAATGAGGCTCGAAACGACCATTTCGGAAACTGCACGACACGCCGGGTGTCCGAGGACTGCTGTCGTGAGTGTCTTCAGCACATGATTATGGCTTTGGGGGGGGGGGGGGGGGGGGGAGGGGGGGAGGGGGGGTCACACCTCGTTTCATAAATGGTTCAAATGGCTCTGAGCACTATGGGACTTAACATCTATGGTCATCAGTCCCCTACAACTCAGAACTACTTAAACCCAACTAACCGAAGGACAGCACACAACACCAAGTCATCACGAGGCAGAGAAACTCCCTGACCCCGCCGGGAATCGAACCCGGGCGCGGGAAGCGAGAACGCTACCGCACGACCACGAGATGCGGGCAGAGACAAGGGTATCGTCAGGAGCGCCCTAGGGAAGTGTGATAGGACCGCTGTTATTTTCTATTTACATAAATGATTCGGCGGACAGGGTGGGCAGCAATTTGCGGCTGTTTGCTGATGATACTTTTGTGTACGGTAGGATGTCGAAGTTGAGTGGGTGTTTGAGGATACAAGATGACTTGGACAAAATTGGAAATTTGTGGTAAGGTCTTATGGGACCAAACATCGGTCCCTAAGCCTACACACTACTTAAGCTAACTTAAACTAACTTATGCTATGGACAACACACACACCCATGCGAGAGGGAGGGCTCGAACCTCCGACGGGGGGAACCGCACGGACCGTGACAAGGCGGCTCATACCGCGCGGCTACCCCGCGCGGCTGACTTAGACAAAATTTCTAGTTGGTGTGATGAATGGCAGCTAGCTCTATGACTGAAATGGGCACGTAACCATCAGCACCGGACGTTGGCGCTGTGGCAGAGCGTGGCGTGGTCTGATGAATCTCGATACCTTCTTCATCACGCCAGTGGGAGCGCGCGAATCCGTCCTTTTCCGGTGGAACAGCTCTTTGACATATGAACTGCGGGACGGAGACAAGCTGGCAATGGCTTCATTAAGCTCTGGGGAACACTCACCTGGGTACCTGTGGCTCCAGTTGAGCTCGTGCAAGGACCATGATGGCCAAGGAGTATCGTACACATTTTAAAGGTCACGTACACCTCTTCATGATGGTCATGTTTCCCGTGGGCAATGGCATTTTTCAGCAAGATAATGCGCCATGTCACAAGGTCATGAATGTTATGGAGTGGTCTCAGGAACACAGTAGCGTGTTCTAGTTTATGTGCTCGCGCCACAACTCGCCAGATATAAACCCGATCGAAGTCGTCTGCGATGTGATTGAACGTGGAGTCAGAGTTCATCGCCCTCCTCCTTGGAATTTACGGGAATTAGATGACTTGTGTCAGCAGTCGTGCTAGCTCCCTCCGGCGACACACCAAAACCTCTTAGCTTCCATGCCGTTGTTATCCGTGCCAAAGGTGGACATACAGCTATTACGCAAGTGGTCAGTGTAAGACTAAGTTTATTTTCCCCTATTTTGTTGCTTACTGTTTCGGCTCCATTCATTCAATCTTTCCTTCCTGTTTTCATATGGAATACTTAAAAGGGACAAAGACTAGTCTCAAGGAGTATGACATTGTGCTGAATACCAAGTACACGAAAACCTTTCGTCATAAAATGTGATCTGATGGTTCAAATGGTTCTGAGCACTATGGGACTTAACATCTGAGGTCATCAGTCCCCTAGAACTTTGAACTACTTAAACCTAAGTACTTTTTTTTTTGGAGAAATTTTGGAGAAAATACTTCCGCGGGAAAGTTTTGGGGAAGAAAATTTCGGCACCTCGGAAATTGTGGAGGTATTTTATCTGCCCAGCCTTAGCACTATTGCCATCTATGATAATTTAGTTCAGACAACAGGTAGGCCAACTAAGTTTTTTAGACAGTCATTATATGCCCTTGAGATCAGTCAGTACACCTTTCCTTTTGTAGGAGACGCTAGGCTCACCAGGGTGGTACCTATCTGTCACGTCACTGTGACGTGTACGTGCCCAGTTTCTACCATTTGGGATGTCTATCTAGTTTTGTGGTCATATCGAGTTTTGAGGAGACGCCATATTGGATTTCATCGTTTTAGTTGAAGCTTTATTTGAAGGGATTTATAACGTATGTCTTATAAAGATAACTATGTTGTCTCCATTATTCAGGATATCTACATCTACATCTACATCCATACTCCGCAAGCCACCTGACGGTGTGTGGCGGAGGGTGATATCTTGGAAACAAGTCAGTATTGGTATTATTGGTTACAATTGAGTGTAAAGCAATGATAGATCGGCGGTTAAGAGCCATCAGGAGATGTAAGTAAAAACCACAGGCAACGATTTTAAGTGTTCGCCGTAGCTAGTGGGTAAATGTGTCGAGTCGCGAAGTGAGATGTAGTTGGTGACCTAATAATAAATCAATAGAACTATGTAAAGCGCATGAAGAAAGCAAATCTTGCTCCCCTGGAACAGGTTTTATTCTTTTTCTTTTAGACTGTTGTTTTTATGTACAAATTAAAAAATTTAGTTTATCTGCTATAATTTTTCATATATACTTTAGTTTCCGGCACTGAACACGTAATTTCTCCTCTTCAAGCTGCAAACACTGATAAATAATAATTTAAAGGGATAAGTAGGTTCAAGATATTTGGGGAAAAGGTGCCGAAATGGTATCATCTTGGGAAATTTCTTTGTGTGTTATAAGGGAATTTCAAAAACTCAGTCATGAAATGCTGTACCTTGGTTACATTCTTAGTAGTTGCGTAACACTGCCCTTTAACAGCGGCCCTCCAGGCGCGATCTGAACGCCGGGAATTGTTGAGTAATGCTTGATACGTGGGCGGGAGCTCCGTGGAGGCAGACGGCGTGACGTCGGCAGGTTTTAGATTGCGTCCTCCTAGCTCTGCCTCTGTGGCATCAGCTATTTGAGAGGCTAGCAGCACTTCCTTGTAGTGGCTATACCGGTCAGTACGAACGCTACTGCAACTGTAGGAGAATGCAAGTGCCTTTGGGTAGAACGCCTCCTTTCACAGTACTTTGCAAAGTTTCTGCCGTGAAAATGTATGGGTGACGTGACTTAGATACGTCAAGTTTGGAAACGGCAGTTCGCTCACCCCTGAGGCAGGAAGTGGCTATCGCAGCGAGCTCGGCCGTTCTGTCGCAAGCGATATAGTCAGCTAGGGGGCCGACTCCGAGTCGATGAGTCGACGGGAAAGCTGCTGCATCGAACAGTGGCCTCGAACGGACCTTTGGAATCTAAGCTGGGCGTTCGAAGAAATCACAAAATAAAGCAACCCGAAAGCAGTGGAAGAAACGGGCGAAATGCTCTATTGAACATGAGCGCCTCGGGCGGATTTTTTTTCAGAGAGTCATGCCACTACCGAGATTGCCTGGCGAGGAGGAAGTAAAAGTTGAGAGCGGCTGATTTGCCACGGCTAGGGAAAGGCCATTGTCCCGATACGACAAATTACCAGACGGCCGGCCCGCAAACGGCACCGAAAAACGCCTCGGGCTACTTTGTTTCATCTCCGTCTGGCAAAGCGTCGGTGTTCACCGGACCCGCTAAGAGACTTAGCGACCGCATTCCAAATATTCCCAGTGATAGTTCTTTATGCTGATCAACGGTATTGCACTGCTGCGCTATTGTCCGAGAAACGCTATGCGAGCTGTCCATTGTTAAGTTCATTGCACTATGCACATCGGCACTTACACAGGTCGTCCGTCGCACAGGTAACCTGTTATGCCAGCACCTTTCTGCATTACACGAGACTTAGGGTGCTTTTATTCGCGAGGAATCAGTTCATCAGAATTTGTCAGTGTTAGTCTGCACGCAGTGGCATCCCATATGAAACCATGTGAACGTTTTCGAAATGTTTGTGAAACATGTACTGAGGTGGGACATGAATACCATCCTGCTACTCTCCTAGTCGGTTGTGGGAAACCGCCTAAAAACCACAGCGAGGCTGGAAACCATATCGGCCGTCACCGTTAATACGCACTCCGGATTCTATCCGGGGCTGCCGCATCCCTCCGAAGCTATAATTCGCACTGAGTCAAAGAGAGGAAGCAAATGTTTTCCTCCTTTCAGTCTGAGCTAATGCTACGCGTTTCACCGTTGTAAGTTTCAAATCTCCATCACTGCAATAAGACAAAAAAGCACCGTAAGAGTTGCTAAATCTTTCGGTATCGGTGCCTCGGTGGTGTATCGTCGTGACTTACAAGAAAATCATCTCAAATACACTGTCGCATCGTCTTTTCATTACTGAGGTGACTCAGCGACCACGAACTGTAAGACAATAGATTGAATTGATTGGCGACTCCATGGAGCACTGAGTGCACAACGACCGTATACGTAAAATTAGAGGGAAGGTCAGCATTGGCCGTAATATTGATGGTTTATTGGTAGCAAAATCGATTTTCAATCACATAGTGATCATCTTCAGTGCTGTGGTGTACAAATTAAACTCACAAGGACTGGTATCAAGTTGTTATCAGAAACTTTATACTGTAGTTACTGTGATCGTTTCTTAGCTTTGGTTACTGATAATAGCTTGATACCAGTGCCTATGAGTTTAATTTGTACACCACAGCACTGAAGATGATCACTACCTGATTGAAAATCGATTTTGCTATCAATAAACCATCAATATTACGCCCAAAGCTGACTTTCCTTATAATTTCAATAAATTGAAATGTAAAAAAAATCTTTCGGTGACTGATCTCATAGTTCTCATTATGTCCTGCTGACGATAACCTTAGATGCTTCTGTCGTCGAAAGGTTTTGAGAAACAATAACTTTCTAAGTTGATTCGACATATTATATCAATGGCGGTAGTCACTATACATCGAAGCTAAGTAACCGCACCGATATAATTGTAGTTTATCCTTTTAAAAGATCACACTGGTCGCTTTGGAGCGCTGTTCATCCAAACAATGCTAGGACTGACTTTATTCCTGGCGCACGAGCTACGTCACCACAGTAACTGCGATGGTAGCTTGAATTAACAACTGTAAACAACACACGTGCATTCCACCAGTCCGCTGTGAGCAGACAGTGTTATGCAGTGGACGTGCGAATGTAGAGTGGCAACGCTGTTGTGTCAGAAACCGTACTGTAGCAGCAGTTCTAATTCAAGAGTTCAAGACATTCTCCAGAATGAATAAAACAATTTTCGGGAATAGGCCTCGTCATTATAATACACTGGGACCGAACAAGAAAACTATAGCTGAACACCACCAGGAATGTGGCCGTTCCATCAGTTTTCTGGAACTTCGCTCGCTTGCTAGGCAGCCGTGGGTACAGCAGGGAAAATAACATCGGCTGTTGAAATAATCAAACACCCTAACAGAATGAACAGCGAGGATGGCTTACGTCCTGACTGCCAGCAATTCATGCCTGGCAGACCACGTGTGATCTCTATGCAGAATACCAACATGCTTAACAACATAAACAGTGGCCACCAGAGGACTATAGTTATGAGTCAAATCCGATAGAACAGACACCGCTCGTCATTGTCTAGAATTCTGTGGGCGCGACGGCTATCTTATGAAGAAGTTTCAGTGCGTATGCACAACCAGCGTCCCAACTTCTACAGGAATCAGGAACCTTCAATTAGGAGGTTAATGGACAGGGAGCGTTGCAGTGTGGGGCGCGGGAATTTGGAGCTGACAGAAAGCGTGTCTGGATGGCCGGAGCGATTAAGGTAATCGTCCTAGAGAAACGGCGTATCCGAGTTCGAGCCTCCATCAGGCACAAATTTTCAACTCTTGCCCTGGCATTGCCGCAGTGCCCTGCGCGGCTGCAAGTCATTATCTCCTTTCTATCTGTTTCCCTTCCATTCATTTCACCCCAAATATTCATGTATACGACAGACTGCCTTGCACCCTTAACCATTCGCTGCAGCGATAGACTGTCGATAAGCTAATTCGATAAGTTTTAAAGAATGTGGTAGGAGAAGGACTGAGTTGTTTAATAAATTTGAGCTAATAATAGCGAATACTCTCTTCAAGAATCACAAGAATAGGCGGTACATTTGGAAAAGGACGGGTGTTACGGGATTATTTCAGTCAGATTACATCATACTCACATAGAGATTCCGAAATCAGATACTGTATTGTAAGGCGTGCCCAGGAACAGATGTAGACTCACATCAGAATGTAGTAGTGATGAAGAATCGGCTGAAGTGTAAGAAATTAGTAAGAATCAGTACACAAAGAAGGGGGTTTGGAAGTGTTAAGGAATGACGAGATACGCTTAAAGTTCTCTAAGGCTATAGATGGAGTAGTAAGGAATAGCTCAGTAGGCATTACGGTTGAAGAGGAATGGACGTCTCTAAAAATGGCACCATGGAAGTTGGAAGTAAAAACACAAGTACAAAGAAGGTAACTGAGAAGGAACCACGGGTAACAGAAAAAATAGTTAAGATGGTCAATGAAAGAGGGAAGTACAAAAATCTTCAGGGAAATTCAGGAATACAGAAATACAAGTCGCTGAGGAATGAAATGAACAGGAAGCGCAGGGAAGCTAAGACGAAATGGCTGCGTGAAAGATCTGAAGAAATCGAAAAAGAAATGATTGTTGGAAGGACTGACTCACCATATAGGAAAATCAAAAGTCTATTCTCGGAAGGTCCCCTTCTAATCCATTGTAATTATTTGTTAACCACAAAGCAGTGTTTCTTGTTTGAAGTGCTCGCAGAACTGAAATCGGAATTCTTGGCGAAATGTTTGTGCGGAACAAAGTTGTCTGGACTACAACTTCATTTAGTGCTGTTAATCCAGTATGTATGCTAGTGAAGCAATTCTTATAGATCCAAAACGATGTCAGCACACCAAAAATTTGTTTAAATTCGTTTAAAAAACGTTGACGCGAGTTTTTTGCGCACTTTTCCCTTTGTAGAGAAAGAAGCAAATGAAAAGAAAAAGAGATTGTTCCTGTTTTTACGCTTCTGATGTCTTTTACGACAGCATACTAAACTGTACTTCCGTTTTTCTGAGCTCTTTAGAAGCAATAGTGTAATCCCACAATTTATCATCGTAGCACCTGGCAAGAGCACCTGGTCACTATCACTGCTGATATGCGTCTGAGGGATGCAGCCAGCAGACACCGGCTTGGAAATGAAGTATGGAATGATTCTAATAGTGTGGCAAGGGTTGTGGGTCCGGATGTGGATACCACCGGTCGCATGCATAAGTAAATCACCCCACACAATGTCAGCAGCAACAGAAAGCCCAGTCCTCCACGCCATCTGCTGCAGCGAACAAGTGCAAACCCACAGTCATAACCGTAGAACACGTAAGCCTTTTTTTGTATCATGGATGCAGAAGGGAGGATTCGATGAACCCACTGGTATTTAAATAGTCTACTGGTAAAAAATTGCAACTTTCGAAAAGGTTTATGTATTATAACTAAGGCAGCAACTTATAAATGTTGTTATAGTTATAACTATTAGGCTGAGTCAATAAAAACAAACATATCACAGTAAAAAATACAAAGGCGTTTGAAAATTCCCGCTACAAACTTGTAGAGATGAGTGATTACATACAGGAAGCGTCAAAAAAATGTGTACACGCTTTGAAGCGTCATAGAAAATTTATTTCCCGTTCTACAGTGTTAAATTTCTGGAAATGAAAAACTTAAAGTCCAGTTGGAAAAATAAATGTACTTTACAAATGTGATTAATGTTCAAACTGGTGGCCTTCAGCATCAACACATTTCTGAGTACGAGTCTCCACTGATTCCATACATCGTACCAAAGTGTCCAATGAGATTTCTGCGCACACCGCCTGAATCTCATTCCAAAATGTGTCCAGGTTAGGTGATTTACGTTTGTACACCTCATCTTTCACTGTGCCCCATAAGAAGAAATACAGCGGCGTGAGGTCCGGAGAGCGTGCAGGAAACTCGATTCGTCCCTGCGTCCTATCCACTGGCCTGGCACATTGTGATCCAGGTATGCTCGTACGTCCCTATCATAGTAGGGCGGGGCGCCATCTTGTTTGAAATAAAACTCATCATTACCGTATAATGCACAAATGGCAGGGAATATGGAGTCAGCAAGCATTGTTAGGTACGTTTCTCCAGTAACAGTACCTTCAAAGCGGGAAGGCCCAGTGTGTCCCCTTGCAGACAAACCACACCACACATTTACACCAGGCAAATTCACAGCCCTTCACAGTGCCCAGTACACACAATTGTGCCTATTGACAGTTCCATTGAGTTTGAATTGGGCTTCATCCGACCAATTTATGCTACCCATAAATCCCGGTTCACGCCTCACCCTCTCCTGAACCCATTCACAAAATTCTAACGTTCGATCTGGATCGTCACTTAGCTGTTGCACCAGCCTTGTAATGTACACACAAAACTTGCCTTTCTTCAGAGTGCGTAGCACACTGCTACACTTACATTACTCTCACGTGCCGCTTGCCTTGAAGATTTTTGAGGTGAACGCTGAAACACTTCCAAGACCGCAGTTGTGGAATCATCACTTGTAGCTGTACGAGGTCGCCCTGATGAATTTCAAATTTGACTCGTAGACGTGTAATTGTTAACCTTGAAGGTGGTTCTGAACCATACTCACTTCTCCACTGTCTTCTAACCGCAGCTACATTCTCAAACTTCCAGTACTACTTAATTATCTGGTTCCGCACTTCAAAGCTCAAACGCACGTCCGCCATGTTGCAGTTACTTCCTTGCCACTGCTGCCACCTGTTGAATAAACATAACATTACTTTCTCACAGATATTTAACCTTGTAGAAGGGGAAATAAATTGTCTATGACAGTTCAAAGTGTGTATACATTTTTTTGACGCACCCTGTAGTATTCTGAATAGGAGCCAATGTCCTGACGACGGTTTCAGTTTAGATGTGTAACGCGTCCACGCCTGCTGACGGAAAGAGAAAAGTCTCAGAGCTGCTTGTCCTGGCGTGCATTAGGGTGGAGAGGATGACGGGTACTGAACGTCCATCAGGAAATGTGGTTTCAGCATGTCGGTGCAACACCTCACTTCACACGTACAGTTCGGAGATATGTCAGCTGACGGTATGGTGAAATTTGGATGGACCGAGGTGGTCCAACCGTGTGGACGCCGCGATGGCCGAATTTAGCTCCTATGGGGTACTTCTTATGAGATCGTGTGTAAAGTCTAATTTACGAGAGACAGAGGAAACCTGCTAGCACGAGTTCTGGCCGCTGCAGTAGCAATGGAAGAGACAGCAGGTGGGAAAGAAAGTGTGTACCCGAACTTGTTTCGTAGGTACAGCGTCTGTAACAACGTTGGTGGTCGCCACATCGAGCAGCTGTTGTAATGCATCAGTACTGTTCTGTATGTACAGTATGTGAGACGTGCTAAACCAGCAGGACATGACAGGTAGTTTAAATTGTGGAAAGGGACCAAAATAAGTGGCTGTTAGTTACACTCGAACATACAACTTAATTATTTGTTCAAAAATTACAAGAGCCCCAAAAATTTATTTAAACACACAGCTGTAATCTTTGATACTTAATTACTGGCTGAAAGCTACTTTAATTTAAAAACGGCTGAAGGCCAATAACTTAAGACGCAAGCATAATCAGAAATTTAAAAGGCAACCTTATCTTACAACAGTTCTTTATTTAGGCTGAAGGACCAAAGAATCAGAAACTTCAAGAGCAAAAAAGTTACATTCAAATCGCCTGAAGGTTCAAATGGCTCTGAGCATTATGGGACTTAACTTCAAAGATCATCAGTCCCCTAGAACTTAGTACTACTTAAACCTAACTAACCTAAGGACATAACGCACATCCATGCCCGAGGCAGGATTCGAACCTACGACCTTAGCGGTCGCGCGGTTCCAGACTGTAGCGCCTAGAACCGCTCGGCCACTCTAGCCGGCTCAGTTGAAGGCCTAACGCTTAAAACTCCATAACATTTTTTTTAAATACCAAAGGCTTTATGTGAAAAGTTCTTTAATTTAGGCTGAAGGTCTTAAGAGCAAAACAATTCAAACTCAAAATCGGCTGAAGGACCAACACTTAAAATTCAACAACATTAAAACTTTTAAAACACCAAAGATCTTACGTGAAATAGTTCTTTATATTAGGCTGAAGGCCTAAAGAATCTGACGCCTTAAGGGCAAATCAACCTTAATTTAAAATTTAAAAAAATCGGCTAGAAGCCTTACAACTATTAACAACAAGAACAAATAAAAGAAAAAGCAGTACACCCAAGGGGGCTCAGATGTTAGAGGGTCGGCCTGGAATTCAAACACTAATGCTGGTTTAGGGGAGACAGGCAGTCGGGCCAACCATTCACCTTCCGACGACAACCCAACCGACCTGAGGGAGTTCAACGGAACAACGTAGAAGATGTTGGCGCCCACAACCAATCACACCTGGAGCTGTCAAACTACACACCGTGTTGGACAGCAACAACGATGACGAAATACACTGCCTGAAATTTACGTCAACGGTCAGGGCACGTAACCGGAACGTTAACGGCCGCAACGCAGAAGATTCCGCCGGTGCACTTCAGTTCAAATAAACCAAATACAGTGAAACTCAAGGAGAGGGTGGCTAGAATTTTCCACCTTGAAAACCACTTTGTTGCTCGCGGGAATATCCCAACAGCCGACAACGAACTCCAAACGACACAATGTGAAGAGTCTTGACATGCTGGTAGATTAAATCAAAACTCAACTTTCGTGTCCAGGGTCAGTGAGCCACGAACCTCGTAGTAATGGGAACAGCCCCACACACTCCGACAGCGCGTAGAGACCGACACCGGCTCCGGCCAAACTGCGTCGCGCATAGAATTCCTCGCTGTCCATGGTAACCGACCGACTGCCCAGGCCCGGAAACGGTGAAAAAAGGACCAAATGTCGTCGGCCGATGAGACGACCAACCGAACGACCGACCAACCAACGGTCGTCCCGCTCCGATCTCCCCCCATCGGACAGTTTCATGTGTGTCGCCAGCGGTCGGCGAGCACTGGCTGTCGGCGCCTCACCGGCGCTCCGTCCCCGACTTCACTGCTGCTGCGCCCCGACTGCACTGCTGGTCCGTCTCGAACCCACTGCCAGACACACGACGACCCGGAAATACTATCGGTCGCTCCAGAGATGGTACGACAGTGCACTCATCGATACGCGCTGCTGCTGCCGCTAACGGGCAAGTAGGGCAGGAAGTTAGTAATGCCAGTAAATGGAATAAGAAAACGAGGCGGCAGTACCATAATAGAAGATGACAAACAAGAAGTGGCGTAAAAGCGAGCCGTGCACGGCTCAGTATGCTGGGTCCTTTGTTATTTAGGAATAATTTAAACACCTAGTGTTCAAGTGTTAAGGCAAACAAATGTGAATAAGTGATAAATAGATGTTTCGATATGTATCCTTTCGAATTGTTACCTGATGATTTTCACGACTAATTCAATTCCTCAAGCTGAAATTGATGACCAAAACATCTGAATTGAAACCATCATAGAAATTGAACCCATCGTAGAACGGAAAGGATACGTTTCCTGAACATAGGTTACTATTCAAAATATTATGTACTCACTCCCCTATGCAAGTCCTAGAAGTTTGTAACGGGAATTTCCGAACACCCTGTCCTCAGCTTCTAGTCAGGGGATACTACTCACTATTCTTTCTGAATCTACTCACTATTCTTTCTGAATGTGTTACGCATAGGACACCATCCACAATACAGGTGGGTTGACTTAGATTACTGTGCTTCTGCTACTTTGTTTTAGCTCCTTTCACACAAACGTGGAATCGCCCTTCAGGATCTCGGAGATGTGTTCTATGAGCTTTTTTTCGTTCCGAATTTGATTTTAGGACAAATGCTACTGTCTCAATAGCCGGCCGGAGTGGCCGTGCGGATCTAGGCGTTATAGTCTGGAGCCGAGCGATCGCTACGGTCGCAGGTTCGAATCCTGCCTCGGGCATGGATGTGTGTGATGTCCTTAGGTTAGTTAGGTTTAATTAGTTCTAAGTTCTAGGCGACTGATGACCTCAGAAGTTAAGTCGCATAGTGCTCAGAGCCATTTGAACCATTTATTACTGCCTCAATACTATCTTACCCTCTCTTCCGCGTTAGCCGACTTAGTAAACGGCTGGAATAAAACGTGGTGTCTTATGGTGTTATTTTAAATAAGCTCTGAATTACCCTAATGTGAATATTTACGTTATTCATCTGTATTATCTAATTTACTCCTTGTCCTCATCTGATAATTTTAATATTCTTCAGCAAATATTGTCGCATTTTGAAGTGTTCACACTACGTTCCAGAAAACGAAGCCGTCTTCATTCAACTGCATGATATGAAGTCCGATGTCGATGTATGAGTGTCATTTTATGGCAAAGCCAATTCTGATGCACAAAACTGATTATCATCTTTCCACGGTAACGCACCATCGTGTTAAAGACGGGCCTACAGCACAGGTTTCACCGATTTTCGTCGTTCATCTCAGCATTGTAATCGCCCTTTCTCTCTTTTGCATTTTATATTCAATAGAACCAATATTAACCCATTAATCGGAAGGAATGATTATAGCAGACAAATCCAAAAACAATTACTGTGCTAGTGTGGTTTAGTATCCCTACTTATATATATATATAAAACAGGGCTGTGAATTAACGTAGTGCTTCCCCTTCAACATGGATCTTTTATTTCCTGTGAACATGCACGTCTTGGCCCTGTAAGTCCCTTAGTAAACTTAAGATACGCAGTGTAGTAGCACATTTTATTATTCTGTGACTGATACACTGGTTTTCATTTTTTTCCCGCTTGAAAACTTGTGTTCATTGCCAAATATTCCATTCCAAATGCAAGCGCATCCTCCATTTTTTTTCAGGCAACACAGAAAAAGTTTAGGGAAGTTGGCGAATCTTTTTGATTGATTGTGTTTCTTAAGTTCAGTAGCGTGAATTTATATACTTCTTCGTAAATTATTTTACGGTAACAGAAAGTCCAATAGATTTCATCAACAGTTATACTAAAAATCGATTTTTAGGATGTTTTGTGACCGTGAATCACCTGAACATTAACGTTATTTACTTATTAATTTGCCGTGCGCTGATTTCAGTTTCATTTGATTCTTGTTGCTACCAGTGTCACGAATTTTACCAACATCATCCATGAAGGGCGACTTTGATTTGTAACGCAATTTTCTGTTAATTATTGGGCAAAGTTCCTGTGTTCTTCTTTCCATTCACAGCAGTCTTAAACAGCCTGTGTCTGTCACTCCACACACTGCTTCTGAAACAGTCTTAAACGGTCAGAGTTTCTTGCTACGGGCTAGGCACACTGCTTTCTTCACGTCCTGTTTACGGGCTGATGCATTGCTGGAAACAATTTATGAGTCTTTTCTTACCCCAAAGTTTCTCGTCTGCATTGCATTTCTCTGCAACATCCTTGTTCTGTCGTTTTTCGGCGCTGGTCTGTTGGATTTGGTTGGCCGTGGTGTATTCTATCTCATGGTTTGACTATACTTTATCCAACTAATCCATTTCGTTTTATTACCAGAACACTTAGAAGATATAACAAATCTGCTAACGGGAGACTGCATCCACTGTGCTTACCATTGTATTGTCTCTTGTTACGTACGTGGTACCATTAAGAGAGCAATTTTTTTTCTACTGCTATAGAATAATTAAGTTACAACAGTAACGCTACCTATGTGTTCTTAACAAAATCGTTATTAGGGGATGGTTCAAATCTGTTCGACACATTAGTTTATTTTCTTAAGACATACAGAATAACATCATTTGTGTCCTAATTTGGTAGTGCCTATAGTTGACGGTTTTGTGGTGAACCATGCTCTGTTTCTCCTGCTCTAACACTGTGCTGGAGTCTTTATTAAGAATCTCCACGTAGTTTGTAGGCAAATGGTGACTGCAGCCACGAAATCAAAAGACGCTTCTTACTTGAGAAAGACGATGTCCAACCTTGACAATGTTTTAAGGAGTGCAGACACAACTTTGTACAACGTCAAAGGTCCATATAGTAAGGGCTGTGGTGTTTCTAGTTGTGATGTGCAGGTGTGAAACCTGGATCATGAGAAAGGCTAAACGGCGTAGAATAGATGCATTTGGACGGTGGTGATGGCGAAAAATCCTTACAATTTCGTGGACCACAAAGAGAGAGAAAAGAAAACCGGGTCAGTATTACAGCAAATAAAACCAGATTGCTCCTTGGAAGTTGTGATGCAACAAAAACTGATCTACTTTGCGCACATAATGAGAAGAAATGATTCGCTGGAAAAAGTCGAAGGCCCAAGCAGAGGAGGGTAGAAAAACATCCATTGCATCGCCGAAGTAACGGATAACAACCAGGAAAGCCTGCGAGCGAAGCCGGCCGGAGTGGCAGAGCGGTTCTAGGCGCTACAGTCTGGAACCGCGCGACCGCTACGGCCGCAGGTTCGAATCCTGCCTCGGACATGGATGTGTGTCATGTCCTTAGGTTAGTTAGGATTAAGTAGTTCTAAGTTCTAGGGGACTGATGACCTCAGCAGTTAAGTCCCATAGTGCTCAGAGCAATTTGAACCTGCGAGTGAAAGTGGAGGACAGAAGAAATTAGTGGGCTTAAGTTAACAGGGTTGCAGAGAGTCGAAATCAGCTAAACAAAAGAAACTGAGACAGGGGGGGGGGGGGGGGCGGCAGGGAGGGATAATTGAAACTATAGGCAGATAGAACACAGTTTATAATCTTTACCTCAGTCTTGATTGTCTGGACGTTTCACTTGGACGCCAGTCAATTTCCATGTATTTTTATTGCTCCAGTGCGCTAACTGTAGAATGCTGTTAAATACAGTACAGCAGCTGTTATGTAAGCGAGCATCGAACACGCACAAACCATTCCACGATTATAGATCACAGCTTGTAATCTGAAATTACTATGTTCTTTAGTCAGGGAAGACGTAAATGTTTCTAGTAGACGCATATCAGAGCACTTTATAAAATTAATAAAATTGTGTATGATAACTTTATTCACTCGTGAGCTTGTGGTCTGACGTATAAATTTGTTATATATCTTTACTCTAGTAGTAGAGCTCGGCCACATTAAAAAGTCTTATCACAGTTTACAATAACAATACCGACTCACTCGTAGTCTTCGTCTTGCACATAGAAGTAAGTCATGGTTCGATGTTAGGTAGTCAGACATCTCTATTTAGATAATAACCCTAGGAAAATCTTGCGTTATATCAAGATCCATAAACCGAAAGTTGTCTACATGAAGATGAAGTCCAGGCAGCTACTTCATTAGCGCATCGCTTTTAACGTTGGAAAATTCCTACTTTTGTATACTGCAGCCATAAGATTTTTATAGTTTCCAAAATGGTTTTCATTGCCTCTTTGCCAATTTTTTCCAGTTTGCCTCTAGCTTCTGCAGCAATGCTCTCAAGCAGGACAAATGGTAGTTTCATCTTGACATTATGCCTCTGGTACCGTCTGTGAGTTATACTTTCTAATACTAACATCATTGTACCTCAACGCTCTCCAGTTTTCTCGAAGGAAATGTTAAAGATCAGGTTGTAACCTTAGCTACCATATGAAGAATTGACATATGTAGACATTATCTGTCTGTATGTAGATTGCCGATGTGTGGTGTCTCAGTTTAAGAAAAATAACGACATCCTTTGGACATAAATAATTGTGCAGCATTTTATGCCAACCCACTGTAGGATCTGTAACTGTGTATCTCTAATGCAGTGTAATCTACACAAAAAATGAAAATGTCTCCTTATCTTCTCTGTCTCTCACACCCAAAGTATCATGTAAACTAATGTGCATGTAGTAAACCCATCATTTCGCAAGTACTCCAATATTTGGTCACTTTTCCGTTAGTATTTACAGTTAATATGAATATGTTATATCGCCTTCAAATCCAGATTTTTTCAACATAATCTGTTTAAAGAGACATGCTTACAGATGGGCAATGGCGTGTTCTTTTTTTGAATATCAGTTTTCAGTTTTACTTCATGGTAAAATTTCCCTCACTACCTGCTCATAAAGTAGAAATTTCTTAAATTGGGCCCGAACTTCCTCTATTTGCTACATTGCCTTATTTTCTTAAGATCTGTGTAATAACTGTATTTGTGGGAGCAGTAGTAGATTATGATGCTTTTTTTATAAGATCTATGGATGACAAGGTACACATCGAAAAGTCCACCATATGCAGATACAATATTACATTAATTTTACAGATACAGTTAGAAAAACTGTGCTGTAGAGGAAGTAATATGAATTCGTAGCAGAAACTGTGAGCACTAGATATAAGAGAGGGATGACACCGTGTATCTATAGTGGCTGAAAGATGATGCAATCTAGAGACATAGTGTCAACACATGAATGTAATACTGCATCAGAAAGAGGTAAATTGGGAAAAAAATTGGCAAGGAGACATTGGAAACCATTTCAAGGAAATATGAATATCTCATAGCTATAAAATATGAAGAGGAAATGGCCAATCTGAAAATGAATGTATGTCCGAAACAACAGATGCCAGTTTGATCCCGCAGCCATCATGAATCAAGACACATACGAATTAATGACATTTACCTTCTAGTGGGCATTGATTTATATAAATGCGGCAATTTGGACGAGCTCCAATTGTAGAGTGAAGATATATGACAATTTATATGCAAAATCATAAAACCAAGGGTGGACAAACGGATAATGCTCCAAATTCGGTCCAGTTGGCACGTTAGATCGTCAAAATCCAGCACTGAGAGAGTCCTGCCCATAATGCTCCAAACGTTCTCAATCGGGGTGAGATCTGGGAATGTTGCCATGAAGGGTAAGGTAGAATGCCGTCGACATTCCGGTGTAATGTAAGGATTTCGTAGATGACAACTAAAGGAGTCCGGCTATGAAATGAAATGCCACCGCAGACCATTGCTCCTGCTTGTAGGGACATATAGTGGGTGAGAGTCAGCTTGATAATCCACCACTGTACGGGGCGTCTCTAGTCACATCTTTGCTAGTCATGGGAGCCTGGAATTTCAGTTACTGGAGTAGAACTGTCGTCAGTGATGAGTCCTGCTTCTAACTGAGAATATTACGGAAAGCATAGAATAGCATTTTGATGGAGAGATGAGAAACCAGCCCTGGGTAGTGCACAAGTGGATGTCAAAACGGCGGAAGGCTATAGCGAACTGCAGAGGGTAGGTGATTGGTACACGGACTTCGAGGCAGGTAAATGTAACTTCCTGCATACAAAGAGGTTGAGAGAAGCACGATTGTTTTATTATACTGTTTGTGATAAATCACTTGTGGCATTAGTGTGTGTGGTCTTCAGTCCAGAGACTGGTTTGAAACGGCTCTCCGTGCTACTCTAGCCTGTGCAACCTACATCCTTCCCAATCTGTTTAGTGTATTCATCTCTCGGTCTCCCTCTACGACTTTTACCCTCCACGCTGCCCTCCAATACTACATTGGTAATCCCTTGATGCCTCAGAATATGTCCTACCAACCGATCCCTGCTTATAGTCAAGTTGTGCCACAAATCTCTCTTCTCCCCAATTCTTTTCAGAACCTCCTCATTAGTTATGTGATCTACCCATCTAATCTTCAGCATTCTTCTGTAGCACCACATTTAAAAAGCTTCTATTCTCTTCTTGTCTAAACTGTTTATCGTCCACGTTTCACTTCCATACATGGCTACACTCCATACAAATACTTTCAGAAACGACTTCGTGACACTTAAATCTATACTCGATGTTAACAAATTTCTCTTCCTCAGAAACGCTTTCCTTGGCATTGCCAGTCTATATTTTATATCCTCTCTACTTCGACCATCATCAGTTATTTTGCTCCCCAAATAGCAAAACTCATTTACTACTCTAAGCGTCTCATTTCCTAATCTAATTCCCGCAGCATCACCCGATTTAATTCTACTACATTCCATTATTCTCGTTTTGCTTTTGTTGGTGTTCATTTTATATGCCCCTCATGAACCATGGACCTTGCCGTTGGTGGGGAGGCTTGCGTGCCTCAGCGATACAGATGGCCGTACCGTAGTTGCTACCACAACGGAGGGGTATCTGTTGAGAGGCCAGACAAACATGTGGTTCCTGAAGAGGGGCAGCAGCCTTTTCAGAAGTTACAGGGGCAACAGTCAGGATGATTGACTGATCTGGTCTTGTAACAATAACCAAAACGGCCTTGTTGTGCTGGTACTGCGAACGACTGAAAGCAAGGGGAAACTACAGCCGTAATTTTTCCCGAGGACATGCAGCTTTACTGTATGATTAAATGATGATGGCGTCCTCTTGGGTAAAATATTCCTGAGGTAAAATAGTCCCCCATTCGGATCTCCGGGCGGGGTCTACTCAGGAGGACGTCGTTATCAGGAGAAAGAAAACTGGCGTTCTACGTATCGGAGTGTGGAATGTCAGATCCCTTAATCGGGCAGGTAGGTTCGAAAATTTAAAAAGGGAAATGGATAGCTTAAAGTTAGATATAGTGGGAATTAGTGAAGTTCGGTGGCAGGAGCAACAAGACTTCTGGTCAGGTGAATACAGGGTTATAAATACAAAATCAGATAGGGGTAATACAGGAGTAGGTTTAATAATGAATAAAAAAAATAGGAGTGCGGGTAAGCTACTACAAACAGCATAGTGAACGCATTATTGTGACCAAGATAGACACAAAGCCCACGCCTACTACAGTAGTACAAGTTTATATGCCAACTAGCTCTGCAGATGACGAAGAAATTGATGAAATGTATGATGAGATAAAAGAAATTATTCAGGTAGTGAAGGGAGACGAAAATTTAATAGTCATGGGTGACTGGAATTCGAGTGTAGGAAAAGGGAGAGAAGTAAACATAGTGGGTGAATATGGTTTGGGGCTAAGAAATGAAAGAGGAAGCCGTCTGGTAGAATTTTGCACAGAGCATAACTTAATCATAGCTAACACTTGGTTCAAGAATCATAAAAGAAGGTTGTACACATGGAAGAATCCTGGAGATACTAAAAGGTATCAGATAGATTATATTATGGTAAGACAGAGATTTAGGAATCCGGTTTTAAATTGTAGGATATTTCCAGGGGCAGATGTGACCACAATCTATTGGTTATGACCTGTGGATTAAACCTGAAGAAACTGCAAGAAGGTGGGAATTTAAGGACATGGGATCTGGATGAGCTGAAAGAACCAGAGGTTGTACAGAGTTTCAAGGAGAGCATAAGGGAACAATTGACAGGAATGGGGGAAAGAAATACAGTAGAAGAAGAATGGGTTGCTCTGAGGGATGACGTACTGAAGGCAGCAGAGGATCAAGAAGGTAAAAAGACGAGGGCTGCTAGAAATCCTTGGGTAACAGAAGAAATATTGAATTTAATCGATGAAAGGAGAAAACATAAAAATGCAGTAAATGAAGCAGGCAAGAAGGAATACAAACGTCTCAAAAATGAGATCGACAGGAAATGCAAAATGGCTAAGCAGGGATGGCTAGAGGACAAATATAAAGACGTAGAAGTTTATCTCAATAGGAGTAAGATAGATACTGCCTACAGGAAAATTAAAGAGACCTTTGGAGAGAAGAGAACCACTTGTATGAATATCAAGAACTCAGATCGCAACCCAGTTCTAAGCAAAGAAGGGAAGGCAGAAAGGTAGAAGGAGTATATAGAGGGTTTATACAAGGGCGATGTACTTGAGGACAATATTATGGAAATGGAAGAGGATGTAGATGAAGACGAAATGGGAGATAAGATACTGCGTGAAGAGTTTGACAGAGCACTGAAAGACCTGAGTCGAAACAAGGCCCCGGGAGTAGACAACATTCCATTAGAACTACTGACGGCCTTAGGAGAACCAGTCATGACAAAACTCTACCAGCTGGTGAGCAAGATGTATGAGACAGGCGAAATACCCTCAGACTTCAAGAAGAATATAATAATTCCAATCCCAAAGAAAGCTGGGGCTGACAGATGTGAAAATTACCAAACTATCAGTTTAATAAGTCACAGCTTCAAAATACTAACGCGAATTCTTCGTTCGCTCCGACAATGAATGCTTCACAGCAAAATTTAAACATACTAATTTAATTAAAGGTTGTTCGAACACGTGAGGCAATACTGACCTTACGCCTTATCTTAGAAGAAAGATTAAGGAAAGGCAAGCCTACGTTTCTAGCATTTGTAGGCTTAGAGAAAGGCTAATTACAATTTGTTCAGAAACAAGATGGCAGTTATAAGAGTAGAGAGGCATGAAAGGGAAGCAGTGGTTGGGAAAGGAGTGAGACAGGGTTGTAGCGTCTCCCCGATGTTATTCAATCTGTATATTGAGCAAGCAGTAAAGGAAACAAAAGAGAAGTTCTGAGTAGGTATTAAAATTCATGGAGAAGAAGTAAAAACTTTGAGGTTCGCCGATGACATTGTAATTCTGTCAGAGACAACAAAGGACCTGGAAGAGCAGTTGAACGGAATGGACAGTGTCTTGAAAGGAGGATATAAGATGAACATCAACAAAAGCAAAACGAAGTTAATGGAATGTAGTCGGGTGATGCTGAGGGAATTAGATTAAGAAATGAGAAGCTTAAAGTAGTAAATGAGTTTTACAATTTGCGGAGCAAAATAACTGATGTAGGTCGAAGTAGAGAAGATATAAAATGTAGACTGGTAATGGCAAGGAAAGCTTTTCTGAAGAAGAGAAATTTGCTAACGCCGAGTATAGATTTAAGTGTCAGGAAGTCGTTTCTGAAAGTATTTGTGTGGAGTGTTGCCATGTATGGAAGTGAAACATGGACGATAAATAGTTTGGACAAGAGGAGAATTGAAGCTTTCAAAATGTGGTGCTACATAAGAATGCTGAAGATTAGATAGGTAGATCACATAACTAATGAGGAAGTATTGAATAGGATTGGGGAGACGAGAAGTTTGTGGCACAACTTGACTGGAAGAAGCGATAGGTTGGTAGGACATGTTCTGAGGCATCACGGGATCACCAGTTTAGTATTGGAGGGCAGCGTGAAGGGTAAAAATCGTAAAAATCGTAGAGGGAGACCAAGAGATGAATACACTAAGCAGACTCAAAAGGATGTAGGTTGCAGTAGGTACCGGGAGATGAAGAAGCTTGCACAGGATAGAGTAGCATGGAGAGCTGCATTAAATCAGTCTCTTGACTGAAGACCACAACAACATTGCGCCAGTTGGACAGAATATGGCACGATGTCTCTCAGGAGAACATCAGACAACTCTATCAATCATTACCAAGCACAATAACTGCATGTATAAGGAGCAAAGATGGACTAACGCGTCATTAACTTCCTCAATTTGTGAAGCTCTTTCTCTTGAAAAAAATCATCCAGTTTTTCTCTTTATTTGTATATGTACAACACGTCTACCGATTTCCGCTACGTTAGCATAATTCCTTCGTAGTCCGTCGTTTGTTTGTTTAGAGTATATTTTGAATACATATAACATCACTAAACCTAAATCTACACAGCAAATGATGTTTAAGTGTCTCGCAGAGGGTTCATTGAACCACCTTCACAGTTCTCTATTTTTCCAATCTCGTATAGCGCGCGGAAACAACCAACATATATGTCTTTCCGTACGAGCTCTGATTTCTCTTGTTTATCATGGTGATCGTTTCTCCTTATGTATAAGATCGGTGCCAACAAAATATTTTCGCATTCGGGGGAGAAAGTTGATCATTGGAAATTCGTGAGAAGGTTTCTCCGCAACAAAAAACGCCTTTGTTTTAATGATGTCCATTCCAAACCCTGTATTACTTCAGTGACGCTCTCTCCCCTACTTCGCGATAATACTAAACGTGCTGCCCTTCTTTGAACTTTTTCGATGTACTCCGTCAGTTCTATCTGGTAAAGATCCCACACCGCGCAGCAGTATTCTAAAAGAGGACGGACAAGCGTAGTGTAGGTAGCTTTCTTAGTAGATCTGTCACATTTCCTAAGTGTTCTAACAATAAAACGCAGTCTTTGTCTTCCCCACAACATTTTATATCTGTTCCCTCCAATTTAAGTTGTTCGTAATTGTAATTTCTAGGTATTTAGTTGTATTTAAAACCTTTAGATTTGACTGATTAATTGTGTAACCGAAGATTAACGGATTCCTTTTAGCATTTTCGTTAATGACCTTGCTCTTTTCGTTATTTAGGGTCAATTGGCAATTTTCGCACCACAGAGAAATCTTGCGTTAATCGAGTTGCAATTTATTTTGGTCTTCTGGTGACTTTACTAGTCGACAAACGACAGTGTCATCTGCGAACAACCTAAGACGGCTACTCTCCCAAATCGTTTATGTAGATAAGGAACAGTAAAGACCTTATAACTCTACCTTGGGGAACGCCAGAAATCATTTCTGTTTTACACGATGACTTTCCGTCAGTTACTACGAACTATGACCTCTCTGATAGGAAATCACGAATTCAGTCATATATCTGACACGATATTCCATAAGCACGCAATTTCACTACAAGGTGCTTGTGTGGTACAGCGTCAAAAGCTTTTCGGAAATCCAGAAATACGGAGTCAATCTGAAAGCCCTTGTCAATAGCACTCAACACTTCATGTGAGTAAAGAGCTGTGTTTCACATGAAACAATGTTTTCTAAACCCGTGTTGACTGTAAGGAAACACACCTTTTTCTTCGAGGTAGTTCATAGCGTTCGAACACAATATATGTTCTAAAATCCTGCTGCATGTTGACGTTAATGATATGGGCCTGTAATTTAGTGGATTACTCCTTACTTTTCTTGAATATTGGTGTGACCTGTGCAACTTTCCAGTCTGGGTACGGATCTTTCGGTGAGTGAATGGTGGTATATGATTGTTAAATCTGGAGCTATTCCATCAGCATACTCTGAAAAGTACCTAACTGGTTTACAGTCTGGACCAGAAGACTTACTTTTATTAAGTGATTTTAGTTGCTTCACTACTCCGGGAATATCTACTTTTACGTTCCTCATGTTGACAGCTTTACTTGATTAGAATTCTGGAATATTTACTTCGTCGTTTTTGTGTAGGAATTTCAGAAGGCTGTGTATAGTAACTCTGCTTTGGCAGCACTGCCTTCGATAGTATTTCCATTGCTATCGCCCAGAGAAGGCATTGATTGTGTCTTTCCGCTTGCTTACTACACATGCGACCAGAACCTCTTTGAATGCGCTAAATTACGAGCTTCTGTAAAAGATCGCCAGTTTTGGAGATTTTGCCTCTGTTTAAATTTGGCACGTCTTTTCGTTTTTTTCTGTAACAGTGTCCTGACCCTTTTTGTGCACCAAAGAGGATCAGCTCCGTCGTTTGTTAATTTATTTGATATACATCTCGCAATTGCTGCCGACACTGTTTCAGTCCAAGCCACATCAGGCTATACTTATACTGTTAATTTGGAAGGAGTGGAGATTGTGTCTCAGGAAGGCATCAAGTGAATTTTTATCTGCTTTTTTGAATAGGTATATTTTTCATTTATTTTTGGAGGACTTGGGGGTTACAATATTCAGTCTAGCTACGAGAACCCTGTATTCACTAATTCCTGTATGCGTTTTGATGCTCATTATTAACTGAGGTTTACTTGTTGCTAAAGAGGTCAAGTGTATTTTCACAACCGTTTACCATTCGCGTGGGCTCATGAACTAACAGCTCGAAATAATTTTCAGAGAATGCGTTTAGCATAATTTCGGATACTTTTTTATGCGTTCCTCCGGAATCAAACAAATTTATTCACCAACATATCGAGGGCAAATTAAAGTCCCCACCAGCTACAATCGTATGAGTCGGGAAAGTGTTTGACCTCAAACTCGTTTTCTCTGAACCTTTCAGTAATCATCTGAATTTGAAGGTCGGTAAAAGAATCCAATTACTTTTTCTTTCCGGTTGCCAACAATGACTTCTGCCCATACTAACTCACAGGAACTATCTACTTCAATTTCGTGACAAGATAAACTGCTTCTAACAGTAACAAACACGCCACCACCAACCATGTTTAGCCTATCCTTTCGGAACACCGTCAGGTTCTTCGCAAAAATTTCGGCTGAGATTATCTCTGGCTTTAGCCAGATTTCGGTGCTTACAACGATTTGAGATTCAGTGCTTTCCATTAGCGCTTGGAGCTCTAGTACTTTCCCAACACAGCTACGACAATTTACAACTGTTGTGCCTATGGCTCCTGCATCTACGTTCTTCCTGTGTTTGGCCTGCACCCTTTGTGACTGTAACCCTTTCTGTGTTTTCCGGAGACCCTCTATCGTAAAAAACCTCCCACTCCACTCCATACAATCCCTGCTACCCGTATAGCCGCCTCCTGTGTGTAGTGGACTCCTGACGAATTCAGCGGAACCCAAAACCCAACCACCCTATGGCGCAAGTCGAGGAATCTGCAGCCTA
Source organism: Schistocerca gregaria (assembly GCF_023897955.1). Classification (NCBI taxonomy): domain Eukaryota; kingdom Metazoa; phylum Arthropoda; class Insecta; order Orthoptera; family Acrididae; genus Schistocerca; species Schistocerca gregaria. The sequence goes on from NC_064922.1 coordinate 621,601,257, forward strand.
CATGGTCACCGAACCGTGTGAGCCTCTGATTTAGATACTCCATTCGGCTCTGTACCAGAGGTCCGCCATCGAACCTGTCGACTGTGCTGCTCTGTTTCCATCTTGCAAGCAAGACTGGCAGCCTTTACCACTTATGTTAGCAGCTCGAAACCAGAGAGAATCTCTTCTGGTCCAAAACGACACACATTATTTGTATCGACGTGAGCCACCGCCTGCAGTTGGCTGCACCCTATGCTCTTCATGGCATCCGGAAGGACCTGTTGCAAGTCTGGAATGACTCCACCCGGTATGCACATGGAGTGCACATTGGCTTTCTTGCTCTTCTTGGCAGCCATGTCCCTAAGGGGCCCCATGACGAGCCTAACCTTGGAGCTCAAATGGCTCTGAGCACTATGGGACATCTGAGGTCATCAGTTCCCTAGAACTTAGGACTACTTAAACCTAACTAACCTAAGGACATCACACACATCGATGTCCGAGGCAGGATTCGAACCTGCTACCGTAGGAGTCGCGCGGTTCGGGACTGAAGCACCTAGAACCTCTCGGTCACAGCGGCCGGCCCTTGGAGCTCCTATCAGTAATCCCAGCTTCTGTGGTTGTCTGGATCTTTGAGAGGTCTCCTCCGAAGCAGGACAGGTGTCGTCATCTGGCTCAGCGACAGTGTCAGCCACAGACAGCACCTGAGACCTGTTTGTGAGACAAACTGGGGAGGCCTTACGTGCTGCCGCCTTGGAAGTCTTTCGCCGCCTGCTACGCCGCGGTGTGACCTCCCATTGGACCACAGGTGAGGGGTCAGCCTCAGTACCAGCAGTAACTGGGCAGGCCACCAGTCAGCACCGATCGGAGGACTCGGAGGTGCTGGATGTCCGCTGGAGCCCCACGGCCCGCACACAACAGTGGTACCCATCCACTGCAGCCTCAAGCTGTGTAACTGAAACCATCATAGTCTGGAGCTGAGAGTGAAGTGTCACCAACTCGGCTCGCATCTGCACACAACAATCACAGTCCCTAACCATACTAAAGACCGTGGAAAACTAAACTACCCAGATAAACGGACCTCCGGCACGTGGTGCAGAACTCTACTGTAAACGCTGACGAAAACGCAGGAATTGTGCCTCACAAATTAGATTAATACACAGAGATTCAGAAACGTCACTACCGATGCACTCAAGTGAAACTAAATAATTCGCCGTAATTTGGAACTTGCAATGTGTCACAAAATCGATTTACTTTCCGATGCAAACGAAAACGCCAGAACTGTGGCTATTAGATATTAAATTAACATGTAGAAACTCGAGAAACTAAAATATTAAAGCATGCAGATGATGTTATAAAATTCGCTCCTGGTTAGGAATTTGTAAAAGTCACAAAGTCAGTTATATCCCTGTTGCTGCGTGTTACTCGGCCGGCTGTTGGCGCCTGAATCAAGTTGTAATGGTTGTAATAGAATCAACGAAGTTTGTGTCTCGCACACGGCATTTTTTCTTGTGGTTCTTTCAAGTTTGTTATTGTCATTCTTATGTGAGCAGAGCTTTTCGTATTTTCCTAACTTCCTGACCTATCGTCTATGGTTGGATACTGCAAGCTCCGGTTCTCTCCCGGTGTAGCGCGTCGTCGCTCTCTACTACAAATAGCTGCATACGTGAACGCAAACTACATTACTGGCCTTTTAATTTTCAGCACATAAATGATATCAAATAACGAAATTGTTGAGCATTTACAGTATAGTAGGAAGGGAACATAATTATATTTGTAGGTGATTTGAGGGTGCGAAATTTACTACACACACCACCTTGGCAGGAACAATAGATGTATTCCAAGCAGAACAATGAATGGAACTGAGCTTTGGTGATAGATATGGGTATTTCATTCCATGTTGCTTCTAGTATAGTCCAAAATTCATCAATTGTATTGGCTGCTGAACGGTGGTGCTACGGGTTCTCGGTGCTTCCAGTAGGCTGACTAGCGCTGCTGGTAAAACATCGATACATCGATATACACATGGTTTTACAAAGAGGTATCGTTAAATAATGGCGTTGTTTCTTTCACCCATATATCGACATATCGATTACGAAAAGGCAGTATCGAGAGCCGATATTTTTAATTTATAATTTCTTCGCAATTTTCGGCAAATATTTGAAATTGTTCTTTCATCACGCCCAATCTTTCTCTTTGACTGTGTGAAGGAAGTATACATGACACACAAAGTCCGATTGTACTCCGGGGGTTGGAGAGGGAGGTGGGTGGGGGGGAGGGTGAGTGGAATAAGAAGACTTCCGATGTGAAAAAGCAGTACACTAGTAAAAAAACGATTATTAACGCAACTAGTGTGATATTTCTTCGCATTAGTATTCTTCAAAAGCAGTTGCTGAAGATAGTGAACAAATACGTAAATGACAAGACTGGCCTTTGTGGTGGGCGGAGACGTGTGAGTGAAAACGCTGACGTAAATCGACGCTCGGCGGTACCAACAGAAACTGCGACGTTTAACTTCACCATGCAATTTTGACACTACAACTGCTAGTTCGCTGACGTTTGCAGAAATGTAAAAACGCCAACGTTGGCGAGAAGTGTTCTGGGCATATCCGATATGCGACGAAATCGATCGACGGACCCAGCTGTCACCTTTTATTGTGCCACTTACATGGAGTTACCGCAGTTAGCAAAGTGATTATTGCCAAGCGCGAACGTGCATCGTTTTCCATCCAATTCTAGCTGTAAGGGGGATAAGCCGGCTGTTTGTTTATTGATGTACTGAACACCTAATGATAAGTCAATACAGCCCTGAAACTGGCTGCCGCGCGTCGTCGCCGCCGCGCGGTCTAGCGGCGTCTCGCCACGGATCGCGCGACTCCCTCCGTCGGAGGTTCGAGTCGTCCCTCAGGCAATGGGTATGTGTGTGTTGTCCTTAGCGTAAGTTAGTTTAAGTTAGGTTAAGTAGTGTGCAAGCCTAGGTACCGATGATCTCAGCAATTTGATCCCGTAGGAACTAATCAACAGAGTTAACACTCGCAGCCTATTTACAGTGTGCAGCCGATATTTTTATAGGCCGAAATGTCGATAACTTTTCCAACGATGTAACGATATATCGTTACTTTTTTTCCGCTGTACCGAGGGCCGATAATGCTATTTTTTATATATCGATATTTCGGATTCACGGTATTTTTGAAAATATCAACAATCTTACTGCTAACGAGGGAAACTGTTGAACATTCTCTGTATCGAAGTAGATCAGGACAGCACAGATAAGATACCGTCTTGTGTGATCTTTTTGAAAAGCCCCAAAGACCTCGAAGATAGAGCACAGCTACCAGTCTCAACAGATCATAACTGTTTGCCAGCTGTCCAAATTACTCGTTATCCAAACCAGAAATGATCGTGTTGCGAGTCTAATGGTATCGCATACTATCACGACAGGTACTGTGTCCATACCTGGTAGCGTTCATTCTACTCCGAGCCTCCACACACGGATAAGTCCATAGTGATGCTGTACTCAGAACCAGCCCTCGTCTGAAGAGACGATGTGTTGCCATTCTTGCGTTCAACTTGGTCGTTTACTTTTTAAGCTTATATTGTCATTAGTCGGAAGTAGCTTTTGCGACAAGTTTATGTAAACATTCGTTAATTTTCTTGTCACTTTTTAATTTAATATAGTTTCATAGTATGAATCATCCTTGCAGATCTATATATCACACTGCATTTATCTTGAGAATCACTTTTCATCAAGTCATGTGATTTCCATTCCATGTCACTGAGCGTTTCGTCATTGTGATCCAGACGCGAAGTTAAACCATGAACGACAAACTGAACTAAAAGCTACTTGTTGGAACTCAATAAAAACCAAATATCGGCAAGCGATAAGAGAGTTCAACCAAACGATAATGATTTAATAATGCCATAGTAATCGAATGTTTCCGCCCAGAAGTATATGCGCCAGACTGTTTTCATTCGGTTGCTCCCGCAGACTGATTCCATTCAGAATAAATAATTCATCGTATACGTGAAAAGTACAAGCGAATGGGTCGATTGTTTTCCAACAACCGAATGAATCGATTGTCTTCATTCGGCTTTTCCCGTCACTGTCTACAGAAGCCGTCGCACAGTCCATGTGTGAACTTGTATAACTGCAAACAATCCCACTTACTGACTCAAAGTACGTGGTGCGGCTCCACGATCCCCCGTAGCCGAGCGAGCAATATGCCTGGTCTCTCAGGTGCTAGTCGTATGGGGTTCGTTGGGAGGGGGAGAAGGAGATTATACACTGAAGAGCCAAAGAAACTGGTACACCCGCCTAATATCGTGCAGGGTCCCCGCAACCACGCGAAAGCGCCGCAACACATCGTGGTATGGATCCGACTAATGTCTGAAGCAATACTGGAGGGATTGACACAATGTATCCTGCAGAACTGTCCATAAATCCATAGGAGTACGAGGAGGTGGATATCTCTTCTGAACAGCACATTGCAAGGCATCCCAGACTTCCTCACGTTCATGTCTGGGGAGTTTGGTGGCCAGCGGAAATGTTTAACTCAGAAGCGCGTTCCTGCAGCCACTCTGTAGTAATTCTGGACATGTGGGGTGTCACATTGTACTGCTGGAATGTCCCAAGCCCGGTGGAATGCACAATGAGCATGAATGGATGCACATGATCAGACACGTCGCTTACATACATGTCACCCGTCAGGGTCGTATCTAGACGCATCAGGGTTTCCGTTCAATTGCACACGCCTCACTCGATTACAGAGCCTCCACCTGCTTGAAGAGTCCGCTGCTGATATGCAAGATACACGGCTTCATGATGTTGTCTCCATACCTGTACACGTCCATCTGCTCGATACGATTTGAAACGACACTCGTCCCACCAGGCAACATGTTTCCAGTCATCAAGAGTCCAAGGTCGGTGTTGACGGGCCCAGGCGAGGAGTAAAGCTTTGTGTCGTACAGTCATCGAGGGTACACGAGTGGAGCTTTCAGAGCCCATATCGATGATGTTTCGTTGAATGGTTCGCAAACTGACACTTTTTGATGGCTCAGCATTGAAACCTGCAGGAATCTGCGGAAGGGTTGCACCTCTGTAACGTTGAACGATTCTCCTCAGTTGGCATTGGTCCATTTCTTGCAGGATCTTTTCCCGGCCGCAGCGATGTCGGAGATTTGATGTTTTACCACATTTCCGTTATACACTGTACACTAGTGAAATGGTCATACGGGAAAATCCCCACTTCATCGCTACCTCGGAGATGCTGTGTCCCATCGCTCGTGTGCCGACTGTAACACCACATTCGAACTCACTAAATCTTGATAAGCTGCTATTGCAGCAGCAGTGACCGATCTAACAACTGCGCCAGACACTTGTGTTACACAGGCGTTACCGGTCGCAGAGCCGTATTCTCCCTATTTACAAATCTCTCTATTTGAATACATTTTCCTATACCTGTTTCTTTGGCACTTCAGTGTAGTTTAACTTCCCATCAAGAGCGAAGTCATTAGAGACGGGAGCGCAGCTCGTGGTCTAGTGGCTAGCGTTGCTGCTTCTCGATCACGGGGTCCCAGGTTCGGTTCTAGGCCGGATTGGGGATTTTCTCTGGCCGGGGACTGGTTGTTTGTGTTGCCTTCACCATTTCATCGTTATCATCATCTTCATCATTCGTGACAATGGCTAGATTGGACTGTGTAACAATTGGACTGTGTGAAAATTGGGACTTTGTACGGGCGCTGATGACCCCGCAGTTGAGCGCCCCAGAAACCGAACATCATGATTAGAGACGGAGCAGAAGCTCGGACTACGGAAGGATGGCTGAAGGAAATCGGCCGTGCTCTTTCTAAAGGTACCGTCATAGGATTTTCCTGGAGCGATTAACGGAAATATGCATGGCCGAACGGAGATATGAACCGTTGTCCTTCCGAATGCGAGTCCAGTGTGCTGACCACTGCTCCACCTCTTTCGGTGGGATCCCTTTTGACCCCGCATAGCGTCGAGTATGGTCCTCTTGATTTCAGGTTCAATATACCCTCTTCCATGCACCGTACGGTGGCTTGCCGAGTATCTATGTAGCTGTAGAAGCGTATGTAGATGTAGATGCATTCCATATGCGTACTGTAGTCGTTTAATGTCGACCACTTCGAGCAGTAATATCCCAAAAGTATAAACCACTATCTCTACGGTACGCCACCCTGGCACTGTGGAATTCCCACATGTGATGGAGGGCGTTTCTCCTTCTTACACGAGGCATGACACGGTCTCCCCACAAACAACGAGCATAATTTCTGTTTTAGAAATCTGTTGTGTAATCTTTTGTTGTATTTCGAATGTAGAGGGCATTACTTCTCTCTTCTTTGTTCAGTTGTATTGAAATGCAAATCATTTGCATATCGAAGAATGTAGTACACTTCACAACAGTTTGACGCTTGTTGCATGACGTTCTCGTGGTGTTATTAAAATTTTAGCATCCTGCCGCGTAATTATTGTCAGAGAAATGAAGGATAAAGCTGAACGTGTCGCCAGCGACGGCACTGATGTAACTCTAACACAGCACTGGGTCATTTGCAGTAGACTTGGAGAAGAAACTTGCTGTTGTCTCTGGTGCTAGAACTAATTGGCCTCCGCGTTCGGAAGCTCTTCCCGTTACGTTAGAATTTGTTAAATCCTCAAGTTAGGTGCAATTTTAATACTGACGCATTTAGGTAGCCCCATGTTTCGAGCTAATTGAAGAGAGGAAGTGGGAAAGTTCGATCATACCACATTTGGAGATCTCACACTCCTGCACTGACAACAATGCTTCCGCAGTATCTGTAAAATCAAAGAAATCAGTTGCATGCATTGGAATTAACAAGGAATTCATTTTAACTTTTCGTATTTTGGAGGAACTCTTGAGGGAAACACTGCCTGGTACAAAGGCCATGCACCTTTTAGTAACGAGTGTTTAAAACATTTGCTCCACAATTTGACACTTGCGTCAAGGCGAGGGACTTGCAACAGAGCACCGAGAACACAATAGCACTGATAAAACGTGTTTGGAAAAAATAGTGCTTAGGCAGTTTTCCAAGTCCTCTCACCAATTAAAATAATTCAGCTTGAGTGCGACAGTTTGCAATTAAATGCAGTAGCCGCAGGACGTCCATCGTATGACTGCCACACTTATATTCTAGAGGACTGGTTCTTCAATTGGTTACAGCCATTAAGACATCAGCAAACAGAAACTCTCTATATAAATTTTTATTGCAACTACAGCATAGCTACAAGACGATTTTTTTTCTGAGATCAATCGTTACAGAGCTGAAGCGATGAATGAAATATACAAATGTTCCGTTGGAGCTGGGAGCCGGGGTGCAAAGCTTTTTTGCTTTAGGCTGGACCAGCGGCCATTTGTATTGCCATTCGAACACTTGTCTTACCGTAGCTACGTAACAGTGTATTAAGAAAGGTTTTAAAAGGCGAACCGGTGGTGGTGCTCAGGTAAATTTTGCTAATCGATTAATTCTTTTCCAACGATTTTAATTAGGCTGAAATTAATGCTCAGCTAATGGCACAATATGTATGTGCAGCGTTCGGATTTTACGTGCAAAAACAGTTATCATTAACTAACTCCACATTGGAGAGAGACTGATGGTATATCGTATCTTGGTTTAAGGCAAGTTTTAATCGTTTAAAAAAATTTTGTTTCGTTTGAAAAAAGAAAATTTTCTGGGAGGTTTTTGAAGCGCACTACTACTATACTTTAAACTTGTAAGAATCGATTCAAACTTACACGAATGCAGATAAATGAATTAAGTTAAAACGTTTTTTTTTAAATTCATTTACCTTTACCCGTTGTCGAAATTAGACGATTTAAAGTCGAACTAAATTCCTTCTTACGTGAATGGAATGCCAGGATCGCTTCAAGTTGAATCAAATTAATAAAATAATGGATTCTTAAGGTAAAATTGATAATTGGCTTTCAAAAATCTTGCTTCGATCAGTTTTTACGTGCAAAAGAGACGCTTTTCTACGAGTACTTTTAAGCACGCCACTTCCATGTTTCAGACTTGCTGGAATCTGTTCAAATTTTGTAAACAGGAAGACAAATACACGTAATTAATGGTAGTTCTGTTGTTACCACGATATAGCATTCTACTGTTGTACACAAAATGCATGCAAAATCCGATATTACTGCATTTCACGTGCTGAGACGGGGGAAGTGATACAGATGAAAATAAAAAAAAAACTTATAAGAAGCGTTTTCAAAAATTTTTCACCTTTCGGGTTTTACGTATGAAAAATTACGCGTTTGTCACCGAACTGTGTTTCGTAGAAATGCGTTGCATTTTAAATTCTGTATTTGGATATGATTAAAAAACTGGTAATTACCGTTGATTATCGTTTTGTTGTTTATATGTTAAAGATCCTCCCCCCATGAACCATGGACCTTGCCGTTGGTGGGGAGGCTTGCGTGCCTCAGCGATACAGATGGCCGTACCGTAGGTGCAACCACAACGGAGGGGTATCTGTTGAGAGGCCAGACAAACGTGTGGTTCCTGAAGAGGGGCAGCAGCCTTTTCAGTAGTTGCAGGGGCAACAGTCTGGATGATTGACTGATCTGGCCTTGCAACATTAACCAAAACGGCTTTGCTGTGCTGGTACTGCGAACGGCTGAAAGCAAGGGGAAACTACAGCCGTAATTTTTCCCGAGGACATGCAGCTTTACTGTATGATTAAATGATGATGGCATCCTCTTGGGTAAAATATTCCGGAGGTAAAATAGTCCCCCATTCGGATCTCCGGGCGGGGACTACTCAGGAGGATGTCGTTATCAGGAGAAAGAAAACTGGCGTTCTACGGATCGGAGCGTGGAATGTCAGATCCCTTAATCGGGCAGGTAGGTTAGAAAATTTAAAAAGGGAAATGGATAGGTTAAAGTTAGATATAGTGGGAATTAGTGAAGTTCGGTGGCAGGAGGAACAAGACTTCTGGTCAGGTGACTACAGGGTTATAAACACAAAATCAAATAGGGGTAATGCAGGAGTAGGTTTAATAATGAATAGGAAAATAGGAATGCGGGTAAGCTACTACAAACAGCATAGTGAACGCATTATTGTGGCCAAGATAGATACGAAGCCCACACCTACTACAGTAGTACAAGTTTATATGCCAACTAGCTCTGCAGATGATGAAGAAATTGAAGAAATGTACGATGAAATAAAAGAAATTATTCAGATAGTGAAGGGAGACGAAAATTTAATAGTAATGGGTGACTGGAATTCGAGAGTAGGAAAAGGGAGAGAAGGAAACATAGTAGGTGAATATGGATTGGGGCTAAGAAATGAAAGAGGAAGCCGCCTAGTAGAATTTTGCACAGAGCACAACTTAATCATAGCTAACACTTGGTTTAAGAATCACGAAAGAAGGTTGTATACGTGGAAGAACCCTGGAGATACTAAAAGGTATCAGATAGATTATATAATGGTAAGACAGAGATTTAGGAACCAGGTTTTAAGTTGTAAGACATTTCCAGGGGCAGATGTGGACTCTGACCACAATCTATTGGTTATGACCTGTAGATTAAAACTGAAGAAACTGCAAAAATGTGGGAAATTAAGGAGATGGGACCTGGATAAACTGAAAGAACCAGAGGTTGTACAGTGTTTCAGAGAGAGCATAAGGGAACAATTGACAGGAATAGGGGAAAGAAATACAGTAGAAGAAGAATGGGTAGCTCTGAGGGATGTAGTAGTGAAGGCAGCAGAGGATAAAGTAGGTACAAAGACGAGGGCTGCTAGAAATCCTTGGGTAACAGAAGAAATATTGAATATAATTGATGAAAGGAGAAAATATAAAAATGCAGTAAATGAAGCAGGCAAAAAGGAATACAAACGTCTCAAAAATGAGATCGACAGGAAGTGCAAAATGGCTAAACAGGGATGGCTAGAGGACAAATGTAAGGATGTAGAAGCTTATCTCACTAGGGGTAAGATAGATATTGCCTACAGGAAAATTAAAGAGACCTTTGGAGAGAAGAGAACCACGTGTATGAATATCAAGAGCTCAGATGGCAGCCCAGTTCTAAGCAAAGAAGGGAAGGCAGAAAGGTGGAAGGAGTATATAGAAGGTTTATACAAGAGCGATGTACTTGAGGACAATATTATGGAAATAGAAGAGGATGTAGATGAAGACGAAATGGGAGATACGATACTGCGTGAAGAGTTTGACAGAGCACTGAAAGACCTGAGTCGAAACAAGGCCCCCGGAGTAGACAACATTCCATTAGAACTACTGACGGCCTTGGGAGAGCCAGTAATGACAAAACTCTACCAGCTGGGAGCAAGATGTATGAGACAGGCGAAATACCCTCAGACTTCAAGAAGAATATAATAATTCCAATCCCAAAGAAAGCAGGTGCTGACAGATGTGAAAATTACCGAACTATCAGTTTAATAAGCCACGGCTGCAAAATACTAACGCGAATTCTTTACAGACGAATGGAAAAACTGATAGATGCAGACCTCGGGGAAGATCAGTTTGGATTCCGTAGAAATGTTGGAACACGTGAGGCAATACTGACCTTACGACTTATCTTAGAAGAAAGATTAAGAAAAGGCAAACCTACGTTTCTAGCATTTGTAGACTTAGAGAAAGCTTTTGACAATGTTGACTGGAATACTCTTTTTCAAATTCTAAAGGTGGCAGGGGTAAAATACAGGGAGCGAAAGGCTATTTATAATTTGTACAGAAACCAGATGGCAGTCATAAGAGTCGAGGGGCATGAAAGGGAAGCAGTGGTTGGGAAAGGAGTGAGACAGGGTTGTAGCCTCTCCCCGATGTTATTCAATCTGTATATTGAGCAAGCAGTAAAGGAAACAAAAGAAAAATTCGGGATAGGTATTAAAATTCATGGAGACGAAGTAAAAACTTTGAGGTTCGCCGATGACATTGTAATTCTGTCAGAGACGGCAAAGGACTTGGAAGAGCAGTTGAACGGAATGGACAGTGTCTTGAAAGGAGGATATAAGATGAACATTAACAAAAGCAAAACGAGGATAATGGAATGTAGTCAAATTAAATCGGGTGATGCTGAGGGAATTAGATTAGGAAATGAGACACTTAAAGTAGTAAAGGAGTTTTGCTATTTAGGAAGTAAAATAACTGATGATGGTCGAAGTAGAGAGGATATAAAATGTAGACTGGCAATGGCAAGGAAAGCGTTTCTGAAGAAGAGAAATTTGTTAACATCGAATATAGATTTATGTATCAGGAAGTCGTTTCTGAAAGTATTTGTTTGGAGTGTAGCCATGTATGGAAGTGAAACATGGACGATAACTAGTTTGGACAAGAAGAGAATAGAAGCTTTCGAAATGTGGTGCTACAGAAGAATACTGAAGATAAGGTGGATAGATCACGTAACTAATGAGGAGGTATTGAATAGGATTGGGGAGAAGAGAAGTTTGTGGCACAACTTGACTAGAAGAAGGGATCGGTTGGTAGGACATGTTTTGAGGCATCAAGGGATCACCAATTTAGCATTGGAGGGCAGCGTGGAGGGTAAAAATCGTAGAGGGAGACCGAGAGATGAGTACACTAAGCAGATTCAGAAGGATGTAGGTTGCAGTAGGTACTGGGAGATGAAGCAGCTTGCACAGGATAGAGTAGCATGGAGAGCTGCATCAAACCAGTCTCAGGACTGAAGACAACAACAACAACAACATGTTAAAGATTTTATTCACCAGTCGGTTACAATCATTGAAAACTCTTTGGACATGCGAAACAATGCTTGTACCAAACCATACTTTTGGCCCAACCCTACACAAAATGGTATACTGTTTTCTAGAGGAATTGAAGCTTTATCTGCGACCATGTAGAAAATTTAACAAACTCGAGAACTGGAATAAAAATTATTATGAGAAACAGGCCACCTTATTTCTAATCAATATAAAATGTTTTACAGCGGTTTCTTCAAAAACTACTATCCTACTTCGTCGAAAATTTATTTTCCGACATGACAAGAATGAAAAGTTGATAGTATTTTGTCGTGCATACACTGTTTCGTAGTTCTGATTATCTCAGCAAATCTTAGTCGTACCTAATTCGGATCTTTTGTTATGACATTTCGGGCCAAAATAATTCACGTGTGTTTTTCTAGCGGCGGCTTTCAGTTTTTATTATTGTATACTTTAAATAAACAATGATAAGCTTTTTAAGATAAGAGATAATAACAAGATGTATGCTTTTCAATAGTATATTAACTGTCGCGCGAATCGTTTAGCTCGCGATACAGTAAGCGCACAAGTAAAAAAAAAAAAAAAAATAAAAATAAAAAAAAAAAAAAAAAATAGCAACAAAGTATGGAAAATGTTTTAAAAATGGCGTGGTGGCGAGGCTTGTGTCCTCTGAGGACACAGTGTCTATACCGGACAGGTTCAACCACATCAGGCAGGTAACGGTGGAGAGACAGACTAATGACGCCCAACTCAAGTAACATTGCTGGAAAGACAATAAAAAAAACCTATACTGGATCAGTCGTCGCCAGAGTCAGCAAACATCTACATCGATTGTTAAACCAATGTCAAAAGTATGATAGGGTAAAAGTTGGAAACTGGAATCTGAAATGTAGCTTGCAGAGCCCAAAAAAGTCGAACATATCCTGGGCAAAGTGAGATATGTAAAAGAAGGGAACTAGCTTCTCGACTTATCAGCTTCAAAGACATTTAAATCAAAACATCTCGATACATTCACCATTTTTTACAAGTTAACCCTACGAACCAAAGCGAAGTGAGCTCTCTAGCTATGAGGTGTTGGCGCATCTGTATCTTGCAATTTATAGGCTAAGGTCCTTATAATCTCCTGAAAATCCAGAGGATGCGCCAGCCATAGTAAACAATACACAATATCAAATGAGTGAAGGGAATATACATTATGTGATCAAAAGTATCCGTTCACCTGGCTGAAAATGACTTACAAGTTCGTGGCGCCCTCCATCGGTAATGCTGGAATTCAGTATGGTGTGGAACCCCCTTAGCCTTGCTAAGAGCTTTCACACTCTCAGAGGCATATGTCCAGTTAGGTCCCGGAAGGTTTCTTGGGGAATGTCAGCCATTCTTCACGGAGTGCTGCACTGAGGAAGGGTATCGATGTCGGTCGGTGTGGCCTGGCACGAAGTCGGCGTTCCAAAACATCCCAAAGGTGTTGTAAGTAGGATGTTTAGGTTTTTTTTATTGGTAACGCCGCCGCCACGTAGCGCTCTGTATGAAAATCACTGGCTGTGCTGTGTGCAGTCTGTGGCTGGTTTGCATTGTTGTTTGCCATTATAGTGTTGGGCAGCGGCAGCTGGCTGTTAGCGGCGCGTAGCGTTGCGCAGTTGGAGGTGAGCCACCAGCAGTGGTGGACTTGGAGAGAGAGATGGCGGAGTTTTAAAATTTGTAAGAATTGATGTCATGAACTGATATATATATATATTATGACTATTAAGGTAAATACATTGTTTGTTCTCTATTAAAATCTTTCATTTGCTAACTGTGCCTATCAGTAGTTAGTGACTTCCGTTTGAATCTGTTATTTAGCTGGCAGTAGTGGCGCTCGTTGTATTGCAGTAGTTCGAGTAACGAAGATTTTTGGTGAGGTAAGTGATTTGTAAAACATATAGGTTAATGTTAGTCAGGGCCATTCTCTTGTAGGGATTATTGAAAGTCAGATTGCGTTGCGCCAAAAATATTGTGTGTCAGTTTAAGCACAGTCGTGTATAATTTTTCTAAGGGGAAGTTTCAGTGTTCTATAGTATTCAGGTCAGGACTCTGTGCAGGACAGTCCTTTACAGGTATGTTATTGTCATGTAACCAGTCCGCCGCGTGCATTATGGTGCTCGATCGTGTTGAAGGATGCAGTCGCCATTCCCGAATTGCTCTTCAACAGTGGAAGCAAGAAGGTCCTTAAAACATCAACGTAGGCCTGTGCTGTGATAGTGCCACACAATACAACAATGGGTGCAAGCCCCTTCCATGGAAAACACACGACCATACCATAAGACCACCGCCTCCGAATTTTACTGTTGGCATTACGCACGATGGCAGAAGACGTTCACTGTGCATTTGCGATACCCACAAGTAGTAGAGCTACCTTCGTACGAGGAAAGTCTGCATTGTTGCCAGATGTATCAAAGATGGCGGTGATGACATCATCCAAGATAGGGGCATGCAGAATTGGCAACAGCTCATGACATCATCATATATAGCGGCTGGAACATCAGTTAGTGAAGCAAATGTCACACCTCTATGCCATGAGCCCCAGGCGAGAAGTTTGATTTTTGACAGGAAGATAGGACAATTGGGCCACCTCCACTAACTTAACGCCCACCACAGAAAAATGGCGGGAAGTTCAAATTCCAACAGGAAAATGCGTCACACCACAGTTATCTTTACTAACCAAAGAAAATGGCGGGACAGAAAGGGCACTTGGACTACCCCCACTAACCTAAGTCACATCACCCTAGGAGCTGGTGTGAAGTTTGAATTTTGGAGTATCTCTACTACTAACCTAAGAAAATGGTGGGGAAGAAAGGGCACTTGCGCTACCTCCACTAACCTGTCAGCTGACCGCCACCTCTTCCTAGAGATTGGTGAGAAAAGGACTCAGCCTGCACTGGGCTGGTGGAGAGAGGAAGGAGTGTACTTTATTTATTTTGTAATAATTTATATAGGGATCGAGTATATTTATTACACTGATACAAAACACACACTCTGACATGCTTGGGGGAACGTCACAAATGACACAGACATGCAAACTACTAAAACTCTGCAAACAAGCTTGCTAATAGTCAACTGTCGAAATCATGCACCAGCATTTATTTAAACAATTTTAGTCACTACTGCAATCCAGTGTGTTCACCACGAGGTCCAGAGTCGAACTGACCTAGTAGACAGTACCACCACTAGAGGGTCCGTCGTCTGTTCCATGACGTATTCCAAGATGGCAACCATGTCATCAGTTGATGATGCAAGTACCGTTATCCAAGAGGGTGGCAAACAGTGTGTTCATCACAAGGTCTGGACCTAGTACACAGTACCACCACCAGAGTGTGTTGTCGTCTGTTCTGTGATGTAATCCAAGATGGTGGGGAGAAATGGCGGGAAATCATTCTACCTGTGCTGGGCATAAGTCTTTACTGCACAGGCAGTTTCTCCACCATGAGAAATAGAGCCCAACTGATCTAGTATGAAGTACTGCCACGAGAGAGTGCTCTCATGCGTCCTGTGATGTAATCCAAGATGGTAATCTGGAGGGGGAAAATCGCATGAAAATGACTCAGCCTGCGCTGTGCTGCTGGGAAGAGTGAGGAGGAAGAGTTCTTTATTTATTTTGGATTTTATTTAGGGATGGAGTATATTTATCACACAGTCACAAAACACTCGCCCTGATGTGCTTGGGGTCACAATACACAGTCTGCATACCTGTAAACTACTTATAAATAACGCTTCTCAGACATGTAAATGACTCCTAATTTAGTGAAATAATTTCAAAACACTCATGCAAACTGCTCCTAAGTAGTGTACTGCAGTGATGTGCAGGCACGAAATCGTAAACTGTCCAAATAACGCATAGCACAGCCTACAGGCCTGCTTGCAAAATAATGTAACAGACACGCAATCAACGCACGCAAGCACCGCCCCCTACACCCTGTCCAGTGGACTGCACAAGAGGTTAGCTTCAGCCCCCGCTAAGTGACGCAGCCATCAGCTGTGAAACCACACACAGACGCCCGTTATGGTCCTGCACACATGAGGCGGTGTCATCCCTTTCGTATTTGTCACCTGAGAGATTCTTCTCGAAATACGTGTTCACCTATGCACCGTTGCTGACGCAACTGGGTAGGGGCGCAGACGCTCCAGGGGCAAGGCTGCAATTTTACTGTAGCAGACAGGTTTGTTGAAGGTGTCTCATTGCGAAATATGAGAGTGCCAGAAATACGATTCACCTATGGCTGTGAGCCGGCACTATTATGTGGTTGAATTGGAGGACTTAATTCCAAATCACAGACAGCATTTCTAGCGGACAGCGTAACACTAGAGATCTGAAAAGTTAGTTCACATTTCTTACGACCTCAATAAGCATACAATTTACTACTGCCATGGTATCGAGACAGAATACATTACACATACTGGATAAATATCTAGTGGAGTGAGGGTGTCTCAAATACCTATTTTGTACCATGTTCCTTAGCCAAATAACTTTGAAAATTCAGCGATTTTTTTTACGAGGTTTTTGTCGTGGGATACGTGTAAGCATGCTGCTGGTCTGATAATATACTCTCCAGGAATCACTGTCTCGGTATTTGTCCGGATAGAAAAACCACTTCATTCAGAGGTAGTGTCGTACCTCGATTTTAGCCTGTATAGCTTTTAACATGGATACTTGTGTGCACCTGAAGAACCATGACCGCTTGTGACAGAAATATACAGTAGTTTTTATGGATAGAGTTTTTTTAACGTCGAGCCGATTACGTCTCTCTTTCTAGGACACGCAAGAAAAACTTATGTGACGTGTTCAACCATGGTTGATTTGCTCTCAGTATTATTTCATATCACCAATAACTAGTTATCACTGAAGTGTTATACTTAGTAGTAGGGGCTGCATGAAATGTTCGCGTTGAGTATCAGGCTTATAAAGTATATGTTTGTGTTCTGACATGTGCAAATGAAATGACTGTCCAGTCGTAAGGAATGTATGGATCTGTGGAGAAGTGTGATAGCATGGGAACAGTATGTCAAGTCATAAGAATGGAACAGATATTTATATTTCCAGAGCAACAACTGTCAACAGAGTGTATTTCCAACAGTTCATTCATTGTCAAATGTTGTTCGACTGAGACCATGATTGTAACATTTAGTTGCAAGTACAGGGATTATATATAAGACCGATTTCTTAGGATAAACATTCTACCTGTGCATGCTCGGCCTGCAGCGCCAGCGACCTGTGTGGGGGTGATTCACGTTTCCTGCTAACGGTAGGAGCTGTCAGACTGGAGATGCCCGTTGGTGATGGCGTGGAAATTTGAGAAGATTGAATATGGAGGTGCATTTGCGCTGGATCGTTATTCCCTCCCATGTAAATTGTTCAGTTGACTGCTTCTTCACATTTCGCACCTTTATTTAGTTGAGGGAAGATCGATTGTGGTGTGTCCATCGAGCATGTGGAAGACACATTTGTCAGTTCTCTAGACATGAGAAACACTTTAGTAGACCATGTAAATTAAAGGGATGATTTGGAATCTACTACATCACCGACATCAGTATTCGAGAGTGGAAATATCAGTTTCCTCTATTTGTTTCGAGTTGCCAAGTAAATGTCTTTACAGACGTGACAAGTTTTTAGTTAGTCAGTGGCTTACAGAATGCCCCACGTAGCTAAAGTTTGGAGTTTGTAGAGAAATAATTTCCAGTCTATGTCTTGGGAATTATGTTGCACTAGCGATCGGTAGGATGCTGCCTAGTGCTTGATATCGAGAAGTACCGGGAAATGGTATAATATTACGACGAATCATGCGAAAATACATGTGTTCTTGTAATCCCTGAGTCTGGAGATGTGTGTAGGAAAGCGAGCAAGCAAGGAAACAGGTTCTGAGAAGAAACAGTAACGTGTTTGTGCCGACGCGAAATGAGTCCCAATTTGTAGAACTATTCTGAGAGCGACTTCATTCCATTGACTGTGCTCTGGTCACGCGTTCGGGGTGGATGACTTGTGATGCGGGAAAATATCTAGTACTGTGAGGAGTATATATGGTACTGTATGTCTACATTTACATCTACATTCATACTCCGCAAGCCACCCAACGGTGTGTGGCGGAGGGCACTTTACGTGCCACTGTCATTACCTCCCTTTTCTGTTCCAGTCGCGTATGGTTCGCGGGAAGAACGACTGTCTGAAAGCCTCCGTGCGCGCTCGAATCTCTCTAATTTTACATTCGTGATCTCCACGGGAGGTATAAGTAGGAGGCAGCAGTATATTCGATACCTCATCCAGAAACGCACCCTCTCGAAACCTGGCGAGCAAGCTACACCGCGATGCAGAGCGCCTCTCTTGCAGAGTATGCCACTTGAGTTTGCTAAACATCTCCGTAACGCTATCACGGTTACCAAGTAACCCTGTGACGAAACGCGCTGCTCTTCTTTGGATCTTCTCTATCTCCTCCGTCAACCCGATCTGGTACGGATCCCACACTGATGAGCAATACTCAAGTATAGGTCGAATGAGTGTTTTGTAAGGCACCTCCTTTGTTGATGGACTACATCTTCATGGTATCTGGTACGGATCCCACACTGATGAGCAATACTCAAGTATAGGTCGAATGAGTGTTTTGTAAGGCACCTCCTTTGTTGATGGACTACATCTTCATGGTATATGTACAAATGAAGTAAAAGGGATGATTTTGTTTGCCGCAGGATACGAATTGTATATATACTACATCGACATGGTATGTGGTGATATACTGCTGGGTTGGAAATCAGTTTCGGGCACTAATATTCAAGCTCCTGTCCTCGGTGGGATAGCAGTGTAAATGAGTAAGAGTCTTTCCATATTTGACTATACGTATGGTAGTTTGTAAAATTTAATCGCCATTGCAATATGGCGATGTATCTAAAATGACCACTGAAATTCTTGTCTGTAGAAGGAAAAAGGAGGATGGTGTTTCGATACCGGTGGAAACAGTAATTCGGAGGGTAAATTCGATAAGAGCAAATCACAATGCTCGATTCATTCACATCCCTTGTGCTGGGATATAGGAGCTTCTACATTGCGGAGGGAACGTTTGTGTGTGTTGAAAGCAGGAAGGGTAACACATGTAGGACTAGGTAGCACGTTAGGTCTGCGAGGAAGACTGCATTCGACGTTATTGTGCGTTATTTTCCTAAACGGGTTCTTTTAGGGCAAGAATTTTAGTGCATACAAGCTGAAACATCAAGAAAGCGAGCGTTAACAGTAATGTGTTTGTGCCGAGGCGAAATGAGTCCGAATTTGTTGAACTGTTCTGAGAGTGACTTCATTCCGTTGACGGGGCTCTGGTCGGGACACTATACAATTTCTGCGAGGTAGACTCGTTTCTTACTTTTAACATAGTCATGTGACATCTGTATGAGATTGAGAACCTTGTTAGACGCGCTTGCAAAGGTTTGTAGCTTTGCACACGCATTTGATGGTGTCGTGTCAATCATGCTGGGCAGTTAAGCAGGGTTAGATGCTTATCTCATGTTGTGCTAGGGACAATGCACCCTGTGCTACTCCGTCCTCAATGGTAAAGACATGTGCTACCCAGAGGCGTCACTTGTATGAGACCGACGTGAGCGTGCTTTGGAGTTCTGTGACGCCAATATAACACTGACTGTATACTCGAAAATAGAAACAACTTTCACCTGCATACAGTGGCGGCTCACGGCTGTGATGGCTCGCACGCACCTGGAGCATCTGCGGCCCTGCCTGGTCGCGTCAGCAATGGTGCCTAAGTGAGCACATATTTGAGAGGAATTTCTCAGGTGTCATGTATGAAAGGGATGCCACCACCTCATGCGTCCAGTACCCTAACGGGCGTCTGTGTGTGTGGTTTGACAGCTGACAGCCGAGCCACTTCACAGGGGCTGCTGCTAACCTACTGTGTGGTCCACTGGACGGGGTGTGGGGGAGCGGTGCTTGCGTGCATTATTTGCACAGCTTATGATTTTGTGGCTGCACATCAGTGTACTACATTATTTAGGAGCAGTTTGCATATTTGCGTTGAAATTATTTTGGTAAATTAGGAGCTATTTACATGTCTGAGAAGTGTTATTTATAAGTAGTTTACAGGTCTGCAGACTGTGTATTGTGACTCCAAGCACGTCAGGGCGAGTGTTTTGTGACTGTGTGATAAATATACTCCATCCCTAAATAAAATCCAAAATAAATAAAGAACTCTTCCTCCTCACTCTCCCCAGCAACACAGCGCAGGCTGAGTCATTTTCACGCCATTTTCCCCCACCAGATTACCATCTTGGATTACATCACAGGAGGTATGAGAGCACCCTCTCGTGGCAGTACTGCATACTAGATCAGTTGGGCTCTATTTCTCATGGTGGAGAAACTGCCTGTGCAGTAAAGACTTATGCCCAGCACAGGTAGAATGATTTCCCGCCATTTCTCCCCACCATCTTGGATTACATCACAGAACAGACGACAACACACTCTGGTGGTGGTACTGTGTACTAGGTCCAGACCTTGTGATGAACACACTGTTTGCCACCCTCTTGGATAACGGTACTTGCATCATCAACTGATGACATGGTTGCCATCTTGGAATACGTCATGGAACAGACGACGGACCCTCTAGTGGTGGTACTGTCTACTAGGTCAGTTCGACTCTGGACCTCGTGGTGAACACACTGGATTGCAGTAGTGACTAAAATTGTTTAAATAAATGCTGGTGCATGATTTCGACAGTTGACTATTAGCAAGCTTGTTTGCAGAGTTTTAGTAGTTTGCATGTCTGTGTCATTTGTGACGTTCCCCCAAGCATGTCAGAGTGTGTGTTTTGTATCAGTGTAATAAATATACTCGATCCCTATATAAATTATTACAAAATAAATAAAGTACACTCCTTCTTCTCTCCACCAGCCCTGTGCAGGCTGAGTCCTTTTCTCACCAATCACTAGGAAGAGGTGGCGGTCAGATGACAGGTTAGTGGAGGTAGCGCAATTGCCCTTTCTTCCCCACCATTTTCTTAGGTTAGTAGTAGAGATACTCCAAAATTCAAACTTCACATCAGCTCCTAGGGTGATGTGACTTAGGTTAGTGGGGGTAGCCCAAGTGCCCTTTCTGTCCCGCTGTTTTCTTAGGTTAGTAAAGATAACTGTGGTGTGATGCATTATCCTGTTGGAATTTGAACTTCCCACCATTTTTCTGTGATGGGCGTTAAGTTAGTGGAGGTGGCCCAATTGTCCTATCCTCCTATCAAAATTCAAACTTCTCGCCTGGGGCGCGTGGCAGGGGGGTGTGACACTTGCTTCATCAATTGATGTCACGGCCGCTATCTATGATGACGTCATGAGCTGTTGCCAATTCTGCACGCCCCTATCTTGGATGGTACGTCACCACCGCCATTTTGATACATCTGGCAACAATGCAGACTGTCCTCGTACGAAGGTAGCTCTACGACTCCCACACCCTTCCATATTGTGTACTGTGATATGTCACTCCACATAATGTTTTTCCACTGTTCAATCGTCCACTGTTTACGTTCCTTACACCAAGCGAGGCGTCGTTTGGCATTTACCAGCGTGATGTGGTGTGGCTTATGAGCAGCTGCCCGAAGAAGAAATTCAAGTTTTTCCAGCTCCTACCTAACTGTCATAGTACTAGCAGTGGATCCCGATGCAGTTTGGAATTGCTGTGTGATGGTCTGGATAGATGTCTACCTATTACACATTACGACCCTCTTCGACTGTAGCAGTGTCTCTCAGTCAACAGTCGAGGTCGGCCTGTACGCTTTTGTGCTGAACGTGTCGCTTCAGGTTTCCACTTCACTATCACATCGGAAACAGTGGACCTATGGATATTTAGGATAGTGGAAATCTCACGTACAGATGTATGACACAAGTTCCAATCACCTGACCACGATCGAATTTAAGTATTAACTGTATTTTACTTACTTGTCACTTCTTCTTCCGTGTGTTTTTGCTTTTAGGAAGCTTTAATTGTCGAGTGCTATTAATAGTGTTCCATAGATTTCGTGTTTGTTTTGAATACAGGCAGAGAGAGTCCCTTTAGTCAGCCATAGTGCGAGTAGTCCACAGACAGGTAGTGCTATTTTCATTGTTTTCTACAAGAAGTGGTTAGCAATCACAGTTCAGTCAATAATCAGCCGCCTTAAGTGAATTAGCAGTCTAGTTAAAAGTTGATTAAGTCTCTTCAGTAAATTGATTCCTTAGGATGGATAGGATGTGTGACTGCTGTGTACGGACGCAGGAGGAGCTGACCACTCTTCGCGAAAAGCTGAGCGTGTTGATGGCCGCGGTCAGCCGTCTTCAGGCTGCTGTCTCGGAGTGTAGCGGCAGTGGGGAGTCTGGTGCGTCGCAAGGTACACCCCAGGTGTTACATGCTTCACCCACTGTCCCTGCTGTCGAGATATCTTCGCGGGTACCGGGCGCGGTTGGGCCACCCTCTCCCCAAGGGGAGTGGCAGGTTCAGCGGCGTTCGCGGCGCACGAGGCGGAGAGTAAATCTGGAGGCTGGCCGTGTGGCAACGCCCGCTCTGCATGTGAGTGGACATGTGGCTGCTCCTTCATCAAGGTCCGAGCAGGCACACGGAGGGAGGGGTTTATTAGTTTTTGGGAGCTCCAACGTTAGGCGGGTGATGGAGCCCCTTAGAGAAATAGCGGAAAGGTCGGGGAAGAAGGCCAGTGTTCACTCTGTCTGCTTGCCGGGGGGTCCCATCCGAGATGTGGAGAAGGCTCTACCGGCGGCGATAGAGAGCACTGGGTGCACCCGACTGCAAATTGTTGCTCATGTCGGCACCAATGACTCCTGCCGTCTGGGTTCAGAGGTCATCCTCAGTTCGTACAGGCGGTTGGCGGAATTGGTGAAGGCGGAAAGCCTCGCTCGCGGGGTGGTATCAGAGCTAACTATTTGTAGTATCGTTCCCAGAACCGATCGCGGTCCTCTGGTTTGGAGCCGAGTGGAAGGCTTAAACCAGAGGCTCAGACGATTCTGCGGAGATCTGGGGTGCAAATTTCTCGACCTCCGCTATCGGGTGGAGAATTGTAGGGTCCCCTTGAATAGGTCAGGCGTGCACTACACCCCGGAAGCGGCTACAAGGGTAGCGGAGTACGTGTGTAGTGCACATGCGGGTTTTTTAGGTTAGAGAATTCCCTCCCTAGGCCCGACAAGACGCCTCCTGAGACGTGGCAAGGTAGGAGTAGGCAAAATGCAACAGGGAATAACAAAATTAATGTGCTAATAGTAAACTGTAGGAGCGTCTATAGAAAGATCCCAGAACTGCTCTCATTAATAAACGGTCACAACGCCCATATAGTACTAGGGACAGAAAGTTGGCTGAAACCAGACGTAAACAGTAATGAAATCCTAAACTCAGATTGGAATGTATACGACAGAGACAGGCTGGACAGTGAAGGGGGAGGCGTGTTTATAGCGATAAGAAGTGCAATAGTATCGAAGGAAATTAACGGAGATCCGAATTGTGAAATCATTTGGGTGAAGGTCACGGTTAAAGCAGGCTCAGACATGGTAATTGTATGTCTCTATAGGCCCCCGGGTCCAGCAGCTGTTGTGGCTGAGCACCTGAAGAATATTTTGGAAAATATTTCGAGTAGATTTCCCCACCATGTTATAGTTCTGGGTGGAGATTTTAATTTGCCGGATATAGACTGGGAGACTCAAACGTTCATAACGGGTGGCAGGGACAAAGAATCCAGTGAAATTTTTTTAAGTGCTTTATCTGAAAACTACCTTGAGCAGTTAAAGAGAGAACGACTCGTGGCGATAACATATTAGACCTTCTGGTGACAAACAGACCCGAACTATTTGAATCAGTTAATGCAGAACAGGGAATTAGCGATCATAAAGCGGTTACTGCATCGATTATTTCAGCTGTAAATAGAAATATTAATAAAGGTAAGAAGATTTTTGTTTAGAAATGTGACAAAAAGCAGATTACAGAGTACCTGACGGCTCAACACAAAAGTTTTGTCTCAAGTACAGATAGTGTTGAGCATCAGTGGGCAAAGTTCAAAACCATCGTACAATATGCGTTAGATCTGTATGTGCCAAGCAAGATCGTAAGAGGTGGAAAAGAGCCACCGTGGTACAACAACCGAGTTAGAAAACTGCTGCGGAAGCAAAGGGAACTTCACAGCAAACATAAACATAGCCAAAGCCTTGCAGACAAACAAAAATTACGCGAAGCGAAATGTAGTGCGAGAAGGGCTATGCGAGAGGCGTTCAATGAATTCGAAAGTAAAGTTCTATGTACTGACTTGGCAGAAAATCCTAAGAAATTTTGGTCCTATGTCAAAGCGGTAGGTGGATCAAAACAAAATGTCCAGACACTCTGTGACCAAAATGGTAGTGAAACAGAGGATGACAGACTAAAGGCCGAAATACTAAATGTCTTCTTCCAAAGCTGTTTCACAGAGGAAGACTGCACTGTTGTTCCTTCTCTAGATTGTCGCACAGATGACAAAATGGTAGATATCGAAATAGACGACAGAGGGATAGAGAAACAATTAAAATCGCTCAAAAGAGGAAAGGCCACTGGACCTGATGGGATACCAGTTCGATTTTACACAGAGTACGCGAAGGAACTTGCCCCCCTTCTTGCAGCGGTGTACCGTAGGTCTCTAGAAGAGCGAAGCGTTCCAAAGGATTGGAAATGGGCACAGGTCATCCCCGTTTTCAAGATGGGACGTCGAACAGATGTGCAGAACTATAGACCTATATCTCTAACGTCGATCAGATGTAGAATTTTGGAACACGTTTTATGTTCGAGTATAATGTCTTTTCTGGAGACTAGAAATCTACTCTGTAGGAATCAGCATGGGCATCGAAAAAGACGGTCATGTGAAACCCAGCTCGCGCTATTCGTCCACGAGACTCAGAGGGCCATAGACACGGGTTCACAGGTAGATGCCGTGTTTCTTGACTTCCGCAAGGCGTTTAACACAGTTCCCCACAGTAGTTTAATGAACAAAGTAAGAGCATACGGACTATCAGACCAGTTGTGTGATTGGATTGAAGAGTTCCTAGATACCAGAACGCAGCATGTCAATCTCAATGGAGAGAAGTCTTCCAAAGTAAGAGTGATTTCAGGTGTGCCGCAGGGGAGTGTCATAGGACCGTTGCTATTCACAATATACATAAATGACCTGGTGGATGACATCGGAATTTCACTGAGGCTTTTTGCAGATGATGCTGTGGTGTATCGAGAGGTTGCAACAATGGAAAATTGTACTGAAATACAGGAGGATTTGCAGCGAATTGACCCATGGTGCAGGGAATGGCAATTGAATCTCAATGTAGACAAGTGTAATGTGCTGCGAATACATAGAAAGATAGGTCCCTTATCATTTAGCTACAAAATAGCAGGTCATCAACTGGAAGCAGTTAATTCCATAAATTATCTGGGAGTACGCATTAGGAGTGATTTAAAATGGAATGATCATGTAAAGTTGATTGTCGGTAAAGCAGATGCCAGACTGAGATTCATTGGAAGAATCCTAAGGAAATGCAATCCGAAAACAAAGGAAGTAGGTTACTGTACGCTTGTTCGCCCACTGCTTGAATACTGCTCAGCAGCGTGGGATCCGTACCAGATAGGGTTGATAGAAGAGATAGAGAAGATCCAACGGAGAGCAGCGCGCTTCGTTACAGGATCATTTAGTAATCGTGAAAGCGTTACGGAATAGATAAACTCCAGTGGAAGACTCTGAAGGAGAGACACTCAGTAGCTCGGTACGGGCTTTTGTTAAAGTTTTGAGAACATACCTTCACCGAAGAGTCAAGCAGTATATAGCTCCCTCCTACGTATATATCGCGAAGAGACCATGAGGATAAAATCAGAGAGATTAGAGCCCACACATAAGCATACCGACAATCCTTCTTTCCACGTACAATACGAGACTGGAATACAAGGGAGAACCGATGGAGGTACTCAGGGTACCCTCCGCCATACACCGTCAGGTGGCTTGCGGATTATGGATGTAGATGTAGAAGTCCGTGAGTTCCACGGAGCGCCCCATTCTGCTGCCTCCCGATGTGTAATACTTTTGAGGTCGCTGATATGGAGTACTTGGCAGCAGATGGTAGCAAAATGTACCTAATATGAAAAACGTATGTTTTTGTGCGTGGCTGAATACTTTTGATCACATAGTGTATTTCATAGCTTAAAAGTTTTTCTGGGGGATAAAATTTGTTCGTGGGAGGACGCAAACAATTTTTCCATTTCTGGGTGGTGGTTCCGGCGCAGGGGGGGGGGGGGGGGAGGGGGAGGCACAATTTTTCCCCAAAGAGACAATTTTTCCGCCAAATCCGCTCCACGTTACATGTATGATAGAGCTGTTAGAACAAATAGACAGTAATTTATATGATTCTAGAGAGTGCGATGGATTTACCGATGGAAGAAGCCGAGAGTTTGGTAGCAACTATAATACTAAGTATCCCAGACTGGGGATGCATACTTCTAAACTTTAATGAAACGTTGTCATACATCACGACTTCACAAGTGCCATGTTGGGTGACGTGATGGCAGGCATGTGTCATGTTTTTCGACATGACATCATGTATTATGTTAACTTTAATATAGACGGTGCATTATATTACATGACATGGGAACTAATAGTAACAAGTAAAAAAGTATGTAATTGTGCAGGCTTTCGTGGCCTTTGTCACTGAAGTTAAAATCTTCTGGGTTATTAGGCTGCGTCATATTTCTAGTAAAATGATCGACGGTATGACCCCTCTGCTGGGATCTTCCTCAGGATCTTCTGGTGTCCACTACTGCTAGAACATTGTCAGAGACGAGTGTCCCACGAACGCGAGAAACTCCCCTTTATAAGAGGACGCGACACTCGTCTTTGACAATGTTCTAGCAGTAGTGGACACCAGAAGATCCTGAGGAACATCCCAACAGAGGGGTCGAAGCGTCGACCATTTTAGAAGAAATATGACGCAGCCTAATAACCCAGAAGTTTTTAACTTCAAGTAAAAACGTGTGAATATCTCAAGATGTTTTGATTTAAATGTCTTTGAAGCTGCCATATAAGTCGAAAAGCTAATTCCCTTCTTTTACTTCCCCAACTCTGCCCAGGAGAAATTCGTCTTTTTTGTGCTACATCTACATGACTATTCTGCAATTAACACTTACACGTTTGGCAAAGGGTTCGTCAAAACATTTTCAGACTATTTCTCTACCATCAACTCTTGAATAACACGTGGAAAAAACGAACACTTAAATCCTTTCGGGCGAGCTCTGATTTCTGTTATTTTATTCCGATGGTGATTTCTCCCTATGGAAGTGAAAGTCAAAATATTTTTGCATATAAAGAAGACAGCTGGTGATCAACACTTCGTGAATAAAATCTCGCTTCAACAAAAACCGCCTTTGATTTTATAATTGCTAACGAAAGTCGCTTATCTTATCCGTGACACTCTTTTCCCCAATTTTGTTATAACAGAAAATGAGATACCTTTCTTTGAACTTTTTCGATTTTCTCCGTCAATCCTGTCTGGTGAGGATCCCATACCGTGCAGAAATACTCCAGGAGCGTAGTGTAGTCAGTCGCCTTAGTGGATTTGTTACATTTTTAAGTGTTTTATCATTAAAACACAGTTTGTGGTTTGCCTTCCCCTCAACATTTTATATGCAGTGGTTTAATTTAAGTTGTTCGCACTTGTGATCCCCAGATATTTAGCTGGGTCAACAAGCTTTAAATTTTTGTGAGTTATCGTGTAACCGAGATATAACTTATTCATTTTCAGTACCCAGACTCTTTTTTGTTTAGAGCCAATTGTTTCTTTTCTCACTGTACAGGAATCTTGTTTAAATAATTTTGCTATTGGTTTTTGTCTTCTGATAATTTTACTGGCTGGTAAACGACAATGTCATCTGCAAACAATCTATGAGAGCTGCTCAGATTCTCTCCTAAATCGATCGAAAGAGTAGAGGGCCTATAATACTTGGTTGGGGATGCCAGACATCAGTTTTGGTTCTCTCGATGACGAATTATGACTTTTGTGACAAGAAATCATGTATACAGGGTGTTACAAAAAGGTACGGCCAGACTTTCAGGAAACATTCCTCACACACAAATGAAGAAAAGGTGTTATGTGGACGTGTGTCCGGAAACGCTTAATTTCCATGTTAGAGCTCATTTTAGTTTCGTCTGTATGTACTGTACTTTCTCGATTCACCGCCAGTTGGCTCAATTGAAGAAAGATAATGTTGACTTCAGTGCTTGCGTTGACATGCTACTCATTGCTCTACAGTACTAGCATCAAGCACATCAGTACGTAGCATCAACAGGTTAGTGTTCATCACGAACGTGGTTTTGCAGTCAGTGCAATGTTTACAAATGCGGAGTTGGCAGATGCCCATTTGATGTATGGATTAGCACGGGACAATAGCCGTGGCGCGGTACGTTTGTATCGAGACAGATTTCCAGAACGAAGGTGTCCCGACAGGAATACGTTCGAAGCAATTGATCGGCGTCTTAGGGAGCACGGAACATTCCAGCCTATGACTCGCGACTGGGGAAGACCTAGAAGGACGAGGACGCCTGCAATGGACGAGGCAATTATTCGTGCAGTTGACGATAAACATAATGTCAGCGTCAGAGAAGTTGCTGGTGTACAATTTAACGTTGACCACGCCACTGTATGGAGAGTGCTACGGGAGAACCAGTTGTTTCCGTACCATGTACAGCGTGTGCAGGCGCTATCAGCAGCTGATTGGCCTCCGCGGGGACACTTCTGCGAATGGTTCATCCAACAATGTGTCAATCCTCATTTCAGTGCAAATGTTCTCTTTACGGATGAGGCTTCATTCCAGCGTGATCAAATTGTAAATTTTCACAATCAACATGTGTGGGCTGACGAGAATCCGCACCCAATTATGCAATCACGTCATCAACACAGATTTTCTGTGAACGTTTGGGCATGCATTGTTGGTGATGTGTTGATTGGGCCCCATGTTCTTTCGCCTACGCTCAATGGAGCACTTTATCATGATTTCATACGGAATACTATACCTGTGCTGCTAGAACATGTGCCTTTAAAAGTACGACACAACATGTGGTTCATGCACGATGGAGCTCCTGCACATTTCAGTAGTAGTGTTCGTACGCTTCTCAAGAACAGATTCGGTGACCGATGGATTGGTAGAGGCGGACCAGTTCCATGGCCTCCACGGTCTCCTGACCTCAACGCTCTTGACTTTCATTTATGGGGCATTTGAAAGCTCTTGTCTATGCAACCCCGGTACCAAATGTAGAGACTCTTCGTGCTCATACTGCTGGGATACAATACGCCATTCTCCAGGGCTGTATCAGCGCATCAGGGATTCCATCTGACGGAGGGTGGATATATGTTTCCTCGCTAACGGAGGACATTTTGAACATTTCCTGTAACAAAGTGTTTGAAGTCACGCTGGTACGTTCTGTTGCTGTGTGTTTCCATTCCACAATTAATGTGATTTGAAGAGAAGTAATAAAATGAGCTCTTACATGGAAAGAAAGAGTTTCCGGACACATGTCCACATAACATATTTTCTTTCTTTGTGTGTGTGGAATGTTTCCTGAAAGTTTGGCCGTACCTTTTTATAACACTCTGTAAAGTCGCTCAACTGTTACGATACTGCACAGCCACGCAATCTGATTGGAAGCCGCTTGTTAGGAACGGTGTTAGAAACCTTATGGAGAGCTAGAAATATAATATGAAATAAAAAAAATGGGGGTTCATCTTTTAAAAAACGCTGTTGATATCCGTTTGACCTATGGCAGCGCCATCTAGCGAGCCAACCGTAGCGCCATCTGGTTTCCCCCTTCAAGCTAGACGAGTTTCGTTCTTTGTGGTTATTTCGTTTGATGCTTATTTCGTGAGATATTTGGCCCGGTCGCTATCAATGGAGCAGAGTACAGGGGAGTGACGAAGACTGCGGCTGCTGTGCAGCGTAGAGACGCCTGTGAGTGGGCCAGTGAGGCGCGGTGTCCCTCTCCGTTGCCCGAGCGCTGGTCGGCGACGGCGACACGGCGGCGGCGAGATGAGAAGCGCCGGCCTGGCAGGGCAGGGCAGGGCAGGGCAGCACGCGGTAGGCCGGACGCGGCGCGAGCCCCGGGGTCAGTAGCCGGCAGCCTCGTGGCGCAGGGCGGCTTGGCCTGGCCTGGCGTGGCCCAGGCCCGGGAGGCCGCCGCAACGCGGGCCGCCTTGAGGGGCAGCCGCCGCCGCCGCCGCCGCCCCCGCGCACCAAGGTCAGCCACGCCCACCGCCCGGCCACGCAGCAAGGGCCGGGGAACGACGCACAATCGTCCGACTTCTCACCCGCAGAAACAAGTAGCGGGAAATAATAACCGGCACAACCCTGACGCAACAGCTGAGTAGTAGAGTTGGGCAAACTTGTTCACCCTCGGGAACCAGCTCACTGCTAATCGCTCCTTTTTGGGAACTTCATTTTTACTCGTCCACCGTTCATTTGTGCTTGGTATATGGTTCTTATGAAAAACTGAAAACTAGTAGTGTAGGTGACTGAAGGATGGAGGGCACCAAGAGGGGGCACTTGCCTCCCCACTGGAGTATAGAGTTTTTATTCGTTACAGAATTCTTACACACTTTCAGAAGTAATTTCTGTGATTCTTCAGAAACGCTCGTTTAGCCAACCGTAGCCTTGTGTGGCTGATCGCAGGGAAATAATATAGGGTGGCGCACCGAAAACCGGCCCCGAGTCCAGACTGCTCACCAATTACGGACCATGTGTTGCCCGTTACGAGCAGATACATCAAACAGACAAACATGTAATAATTAGGCAGTGAAGAAACAACAGGCTAATGCAAAGCAACAGTTGCGAAACAATCGATGACGATGTGTAGAGAGCTGGAGAAGAGAACATGAAAATGTCACGCGACGCGCACGGGCTGTAGCTCATGTAGTCTTGTAAACCTGTTGGTCGCTGTTTCCCAACTTAATAAAATTCTTCGTTTCGACTTCCACTACATAGCTATGCTACGTTGTAAACAATAATCGTTTACTTCCTATATATACTTCACGTTGTCTCTGAGTTCGTAGGCGAAGTAGAGACTTAATGGAACCATAAAATAAAATGTGGTTTTCTCATACTTGCGTCAAATGCTTATTAAAAATTAGGTTATGTTGCATTATTAAAGTTAATTCACCAATAATAATAATAATAATAAAGTTCGCAGTAATAAAGTTTTTGGTTTCAACGTTCCTTCTGAACAAATGTTTTTGAGATAATAAGTAAATACGATTTTATGGCAATCTATGTTTTTTCAAATAGAGAGACGCCGCTTTTCCTTCTGAGTCAAAATGACCCACAAGCCACTTTTTTTTTTTTTTCAAAGAAACCAAACCAGCAGGTAATGCAAATTGGAAAGAACCAAACTTAAAAATAATTACAGCCTTCCTAAATGTAACTTTTTGTATATGAAATATACAAGAAAATCGTTTTATATGAATTTTCTTACATTAAAAATTAAGCAAATTATTGAAAGTTAGCTGCTATATCAAGCCGATGAAACCAAAAAATATACGAATAACAAAACAAACTTGCCTTGTTCTTCTGCTGTTCATCGATATAATGAAGTGAGCTGAGATACCCTTTTGTTACCTGAAAAGACGTACCTATTACATACAACGTAATTTTTATGTAATTTACGTAACTATAAAATACTTCTTGATTACCGGTCGTGGATGCTGAATAGCCAGAGCCAAGTGCAAGAACAGTTTGGAACACATGTAAAAAAGGCGAGCGCAGTGAACGAAACGAACAACTGGATACTGAACTAACTAGGAGCAGTCGGCAGTGGAACTGAGACAGGTGGTCATGCGAAGAACGACGTGTGCGGCCGAGGGAGACCGAGACTGAGACGAGCACGCGACCGAGGCTGGAACGAGAACTGGCGAAGTGACCCGCCGCGACAGAAGTGAACTAGTGAACTATGAACCTAAGTAGACCGCCGCGACCGAAGTGACCTATGAACCGATCGTTCCTCGTTCCCAGGAACTGTAAGTAGACCGCCGCGACCGAAGTGAACTATGAACCGATCGTTCTCTGTCCTTTCGTTCATCTTGGTGTATCGTTCCTTTGCACCCGTTCGTTCGCGAACTACCCATCTCTACTGAGTAGACCACACACTGATTGGCACAGTGACGTGACAAATGTCATGGCACAGCGATATGCACATACACATACAGCAGTAGTATCGCTTACACAAGGGATCTGGCAGGGTAGGCAAATGATCGACTTCGGTATATTGGGAGAAATCTAGGACAGTGTGGTTCATCTGTAAAAGAGATCGCATATACACTAAATACCCAAAGAAACTGGTACACTTGCCTAATATCTAGCAGGGCCCCCGCGAGCACGCAGAAGTGCCGCAACACGACGTGTCATAGACTCTATTAATGTCTGAAGTAGTGCCGGACGGAACTGACAACATTAATCGTACAGAGCAGTCCGTAAGAGTACGAGCGGGGTGGACATCTCTTCTGAACAGCACGTTGCAAGGCATCCCGGATATGCTCAATAATCTTTATTTCTGGGGAATCTGTTGGCCAGCGTAAGTGTTTATACTCAGAAGAGTGTTCCTGGAGCCACTTTGTAGCAGTTCTTGACGTGTGCGGTGACTCATTGTCCTGCTTGGATTGCCCGGAATGCACAATCGACTTGAATGTATGCGAGTGATTAGACTGGATGCTCACGTGCGTGTCATCTGTGAGAGTCATATCTAGGCGTATCAGGGGTTCCATATTATTCCAACTGCACACGTCCCAAACCATTACAGAGGCTTCACTAGCTTGAACAGTCCCCTGCTGACATGCAGGGTCCATAGATTAATGAGGTTGTCTCCATATCCATACAAGTCCGCCCGCTCCATACAATCTGAAACGAGACTCGTCCGACCAGGCAACATGTTTCCAGTCATCAAGAGTCCAATGTCGGTGGTGACGGGCCCAGGCAAGGCGTAAAGCTTCGTGTTGTGCAGTCATCAAGGGTACGTATTTGGGCCTTTGGCTCCGAAAGCCCATATCGACGATGTTTGGTTGAATGGTTCGTACGCTGACAGCTGTTGACTGCCCAGCATTCAAATCTGTGGCAGTCTGCGGAAGGATTGCACTTCTGTCACGTTGAACGATCTCTTCAGTCATCGTTGGTCCCGTTCTTGCAGGATCTTTTTCCGGCTGCAGCGATGTCCGAGATTTGATGTTTTATTGGATTCCTGATATTTAAGGTACACTCGTGAAATGTTGTTTTGTAGGGCGGGCAAGCATAGCCAAACTTCGACATTTATTTCAAAGAAAATTCCGCACTGGCTGTATGAATGATTTTTATTAAATCTCCGAGCGGTTTCGCGCCACTTATCGGTGCATCCTCAGACAATATGCGCTATTTATAACATAGTAGTGTCCCATTGCTCGTGCGCCGACTATAACACCACGTTCAAACTCACTAAAATCTTGATAACCTTACTTTGTAGCAGAGCTACCGATCTAACAACTGCGCCAGACACTTGTCTTATATGCGCTTTGCCGACCGCAGCGCAGTATGCTGTCTGTTTATATACCGCTGTATTTGAATACGCGTTCCTAACACCAATTTCTTTGGCGCTGCAGTGTAGGAGTCTAATTCGTATTCTTCAGAACTACTCGAGTGTTTGGGATCCGTACCGGTTGGAGTAAAGGAAGACAGCGAAGCAATTCGGAGGCGAGCTGCTAGATTTGTTGTTGGTTGGTTCAAAAATGGTTCAAATGGCTTTGAGCACTACGGGACTTAGCATCTATGGTCATCAGTCCCCTAGAACTTAGAACTACTTAAACCTAATTAACCTAAGGACAACAGACAACACCCAGTCATCACGAGGCAGAGAAAATCCCTGACCCCGCCGGGAATCGAACCCAGGAACCCGGGCGCGGGAAGCGAGAACGCTACCGCACGACCACGAGCTTGGTTGGTTCCAACAATAAGCAGGCGTTACGGACATTCTTCGAAAACACAAACAGGAATCACAGGAGGGAAGGCGACATTGTTTTCGAGGAAGACTATTGAGAAAATTTAGAGATCTGGCATTTGAAGCCGACCGTAGAACTGTTTCACTGCCTGCAATATACGCTTCTCATGACCGCGAAGATAAGATGCGACAAATTAGGGCTCGTAAGGAGGAATATAGCGATAGTTTTCCCTCGCTATGTTTGCGAGTGGAAGGAAAAGAAATTGCTTGTAGTTGTAGGGGGGTACCTTCTGCAACACGCCGTAAGATGGACTGCTGAGCATCTACATAGATGTAGATATAAAATGGCAGCGCATTTTCGGAGCTGTTATATGTACTCATTTGATTTCTGTGGAAAGATTTCCGCCGTGACTGTGGAAGCACGAAGGGATTTAACAGACTTTTAAGGCGGAGTGGTAGTTGGAGCCAAACGCATGTTGTTGTTGTTGTCTTCAGTCCTGAGACTGGTTTGATGCAGCTCTCCATGCTACTCTATCCTGTGCAAGCTGCTTCATCTCCCAGTACCTACTGCAACCTACATCCTTCTGAATCTGCTTAGTGTACTCATCTCTCGGTCTCCCTCTACGATTTTTACCCTCCACGCTGCCCTCCAATGCTAAGTTTGTGATCCCTTGATGCCTCAAAACATGTCCTACGAACCGATCCCTTCTTCTAGTCAAGTTGTGCCACAAACTTCTCTTCTCCCCAATCCTATTCAATACCTCCTCATTAGTTACGTGATCTATCCACCTTATCTTCAGTATTCTTCTGTAGCACCACATTTCGAAAGCTTCTATCCTCTTCTTGTCCAAACTAGTTATCGTCCATGTTTCACTTCCATACATGGCTACACTCCAAACAAATACTTTCAGAAACGACTTCCTGATACATAAATCTATATTCGATGTTAACAAATTTCTCTTGTTCAGAAACGCTTTCCTTGCCATTGCCAGTCTACATTTTATACCCTCTCTACTTCGACCATCATCAGTTATTTTACTTCCTAAATAGCAAAACTCCTTTACTACTTTAAGTGTCTCATTTCCTAATCTAATTCCCTCAGCATCACCCGATTTAATTTGACTACATTTCATTATCCTCGTTTTGCTTTTGTTAATGTTCATCTTATATCCTCCTTTCAAGACACTGTCCATTCCGTTCAACTGCTCTTCCAAGTCCTTTGCCGTCTCTGACAGAATTACAATGTCATCGGCGAACCTCAAAGTTTTTACTTCTTCTCCATGAATTTTAATACCTACTCCAAATTTTTCTTTTGTTTCCTTTACTGCTTGCTCAATATACAGATTGAATAACATCGGGGAGAGGCAACAACCCTGTCTCACTCCTTTCCCAACCACTGCTTCCCTTTCATGCCCCTCGACTCTTATGACTGCCATCTGGTTTCTGTACAAATTGTAAATAGCCTTTCGCTCCCTGTATTTTAGCCCTGCCACCTATAGAATTTGAAAAAGAGTATTCCAGTCAACATTGTCAAAAGCTTTCTCTAAGTCTACAAATGCTAGAAACGTAGGTTTGCCTTTTCTTAATCTTTCTTCTAAGATAAGTCGTAAGGTCAGTATTGCCTCACGTGTTCCAACATTTCGACGGAATCCAAACTGATCCTCCCCGAGGTCTGCATCTACCAGTTTTTCCATTCGTCTGTAAAGAATTCGCGTTAGTATTTTGCAGCCGTGGCTTATTAAACTGATAGTTCGGTAATTTTCACATCTGTCAGCACCTGCTTTCTTTGGGATTGGAATTATTATATTCTTCTTGAAGTCTGAGGGTATTTCGCCTGTCTCATATATCTTGCTCACCAGCTGGTAGAGTTTTGTCAGGACTGGTTGTCCCAAGGCCGTCAGTAGTTCTAGTGGAATGTTGTCTACTCCGGGGGCCTTGTTTCGGCTCAGGTCTTTCAGTGCTCTGTCAAACTCTTCACGCAGTATCGTATCTCCCATTTCGTCTTCATCTACATCCTCTTCCATTTCCATAATATTGTCCTCAAGTACATCGCCCTTGTATAGACCTTCTATATACTCCTTCCACCTTTCTGCCTTCCCTTCTTTGCTTAGAACTGGGCTGCCATCTGAGCTCTTGATATTCATACACATGGTTCTCTTCTCTCCAAAGGTCTCTTTAATTTTCCTGTAGGCAGTATCTATCTTACCCCTAGTGAGATAAGCTTCTACATCCTTACATTTGTCCTCTAGCCATCCCTGTTTAGCCATTTTGCACTTCCTGTCGATCTCATTTTTGAGACGTTTGTATTCCTTTTTGCCTGCTTCATTTACTGCATTTTTATATTTTCTCCTTTCATCAATTAAATTCAATATTTCTTCTGTTACCCAAGGATTTCTAGCAGCCCTCGTCTTTGTACCTACTTTATCCTCTGCTGCCTTCACTACTACATCCCTCAGAGCTACCCATTCTTCTTCTACTTTATTTCTTTCCCCTATTCCTGTCAATTTTTCCCTTATGCTCTCCCTGAAACTTTGTACAACCTCTGGTTCTTTCAGTTTATCCATGTCCCATCTCCTTAATTTCCCACATTTTTGCAGTTTCTTCAGTTTTAATCTACAGGTCATAACCAATAGATTGTGGTCAGAGTCCACATCTGCCCCTGGAAATGTCTTACAACTTAAAACCTGGTTCCTAAATCTCTGTCTTACCATTATATAATCTATCTGATACCTTTTAGTATCTCCAGGGTTCTTCCACGTATACAACCTTCTTTCATGATTCTTAAACCAAGTGTTAGCTATGATTAAGTCAAACGCATAGGATATTAAATTTCGAAAATCGTTAGGGAATTCAGAATTTCGAGACCCACACTGTCAAGAGTGAAACCTTCCCGCCTCCTGTATATCTCTTTTGTTACGCAACCTTCTCTCCTACAATAACCTATGAAACCTTCCCTTAGGATTTGTATGTCTTGCTTAATAATAACAAATGAAATCATCCCTTTGAAATTAATTCTCTTTCTCAATCTTAGCATACAAATTTAACTGCTGCGTATTAAAAGTGATTTTCTGATTATTTCGACGAAACATAGAATGTGTCGTAGTCGTGGCCCTCAGTCGTTATCTGCAAAAACCCAAAACTGTCCCTTACCTTTTTTTACTGTTACTGGATCGACATCTGACTGCTACATCGAACTGCGACATGAATATACTTTATTAGCTGCTGGTGGGCTGTCAGAATAAGTGGCTGTATTTATTACCAAAGCTGACGTTACTCTTTAATAGCAAAGCTGGCGTTATTCTTTAATTAATTTGACTGACGTTACGTAATTCATAGTTAAACTTTCTCTTGACAACAATAAAATCTTGCAAAGTTTTACGTTGATGGTTTTTGGGATGGATTACAATCAGTAACGCAATATTGCTGGCAAAAAATTAATTATATTCTGAATGAAACGATTTTACGAATGTTCAAATGGGACTTACTTTTTACAATAATCTTACAACTAGCATTGCGCAAACATAACTTCAGTTTCTCAACAACAACAAAATAACTCAATAATATTAGTTTCTCTTACAATAATAGTTAGCTGATATCTCTGTACATCCGTTTATAATCTGTTGTAAATCATAGCTAGTGGCTGGCAGGCACACCGCTCCTCTCAACCTCTCGCTTCAGACCTGCTACCGACTCGCTTCATTTTTCGCTTACTACTGACTTCCTACGAACGCTAAAGCGCGGTCTCTCCCGCCAACAATGCTTTTTGGCGCAGACAATCCCTGCTACCACAATTATTTCCAACATGACGAATATTAATTATTCCTACTTAATCCTATTAATAAAATATAAACATATTTCATAAATTGTGGTTTGACAATAGTCAATAGAAATATACACGTCTTACAAGATTACCACATTTCAGACATTACCTCTCGCCGCGGGCAAGGCAGAGGCTGACAGCACTCTCTTAACGACCGAGAGCAGAGGCGTCTGCATAGAGTTGTCAGCGCTAACAGACGAGTAGCATTGCGTAAAATAACAGCAGCAATTTCTGTGGGAGTTACGATGAACGTAGCCGTTAGGACAGTGCGGCGAAGTTTGGCGTTAATGGGCTGTGGCAGCAGGCGATCGACGCGAGTGCATCAGCTAACAACACGACATCGGCTACGCCTCTTCTGGGCTCTTGACCATGTTGGATGGACCGTAGACGACGGGAGAACCGTGACCTGGGCAGATGGGTCCCGGCTTCAGTTGCCAGGAGCTGATGGTAGGGTTCGTGTGTGGTGCAGACCCCCCGAAACTATGGACCCAGGTTGTCAACAAGGCACTGTGCAAGCTGGTGGTGGTTCCATAATAATTGATTGGAAATGGTTATGTTCATCTATTTGGGGGCTATTTGGAACCATTCAAGGGTGACATTTTTGTAGATGGCAATGCGTCATGTCAGCAGGCGACAACTAGTTTCAAGGACATTATGGGCAGTTAGAGCGAACGACATGGCTACTCTGATCGCCCGACATGTACGCCATTGAACATTTATGGGACATAATCGAGAGGTCAGTTTGTGCACAAAATCCTGCAACGGCAACAATTTCGCAATTATGGACAGCTGTGAGGCAAAATGGTTCAGTATTTCTGCAGGGGTCTTCCATCAACTTGTTGAGACCATGCCGTATCGAGTTGCTGCGCTGTGCCGGACAGTAGGATGTCAGAGACGACATTAGGAGATATCACATCATTTTTGCTATCTCAGTTGCGCTACTTGACCAAAAGCACCCGGACCCAACCACGTAGTGCGTTATTTATAATGCTACAACCCATTGCTTCAGTTGATTTCTCAATTTGTATTCATTTTTTGTAAACATTTGTATTAATGAATTTCGTCAGTAATTAGTGTTTAAGAAAACATAATGCATGTTGATAGGATAAATAACACTTATTTACGTCAAATGATTGTAGCAAATACGTTGCCAAATTAGGAAAGTTTTCACTGTATAAAGCACAGAGAATATCTTTCGTATAACAGTAACATCGCTGGCACGCGTGCGTTAGTCCTCGATGTGCAGGCAGAGATGTAATCGCGAAGCATCTGTGGTGTGGAACAGACGTTAGTGTTGGCGCTCAAATGCCAGACTGTTTTGCCGCGAAAATGTTTTTTTATAGTATGCGGCCAACCAAATTACGAGGACTATACGGAAAGTGTGGTTCGATCGGGCACGAAATGCAAATCACAGTGAATATTGGATGTAGCTTTCCATAGGTGCGTTGGACAGTGCCTCTAGTATTCCCGTGGATCGCGTCAGCGCGCTCTTTTCAGTTCTGAGCGCAAAGTGAACACGTAAAGATGCCTAGAAAATAGTGTCTCCCGCCAAGAACGAGGGCCTAGTGAGAGCTTCTGCCTGATGCCATGCAGCCCATGTAACATAGCTGTTATATAAAAAGAAAGAAGACCTAAACTGATTAGCTTACAGCACCTATCTGGAATTAATGTTATTAGCACATCCAGCACAGATCCCATTATTCCATGATATCCTTGGAAACATAATAAAAAACACATACAATAAAATAAACAGCACTCATCAAAAAAAGCTAGACAATTTGAGAAAGAAAAACAAGCTGACTATCGATAAATATGTAAATAAGAATAGTAATCCCCACAAATGTTTCCCAAGAGTTGTAATTTCTACCAACATTGAGTTCAGTCAGACAGAAATGACACTACTAGATACAGGTTTGAAGTATAATATAAATCCAAGTATCAATCACCAAAACATAAAAGATACCATATGCTCACTAAAGATAGCCAGTGACTTTGCAAAACTTAGTGACACTGAACAAACGGTAATAGGCCACAAGGCTAGTAAAATTATACAGAAACACATAACCACAAAAGCAACAAAAACAAACAACTTTGAAATAAATGTACTCCAGTCAATCAATAAGAAACTACAAAACCATAATGCACTGGCAGTAAATCTAATAAAGGTTCCACAACAGTTATCATTTTAAGGATGATTATATACACAGAACACTCAAATTCTTTGCAAACAACCACATACTGGAAGTCCACATTGACCCCACACCAAAGTTTCAAGCTAAAATAAGAAAATGCCTCAACAACAGTAACTTTCTTTTCACTAAGAACGAAGTACGAGACCTCATTGTGATGAATCCAACAACCCCCAAACAGACCACAACCAAAAGTCCATAAAATCAACACACCCATCACGCCTATTGTGAACTCAATTAATAGACCAGCCTGCAAATTAATGAGAGAACTAAATATACTTGTAGAAAAATACACATTTGAAAAATCATATTCCATAAAGAACATCAATGAACTTATTAACAGTTTGAAAGACTTGGCGGTACCACCTCAAGCTAAGCTTCTATTCCTAGATATTGTTAACCTTTACAGCAGTATACCTGTAGATGAAACAGTTGAGATAAAAACAATGAACCTATTGAGAAACAATGAGCTAACCAGAAATCATAGAACTTGTAGATGTACTTAATCTAGTACTCTCACATAATTAGTTCTCTTTTAACAACAAAATTTACAAGCAGGACCAAGGACTAGCAATGGGAAGCCCTCTCAGTGGCCTATTAACTGAAATATTTATCAACCATATAGAAAATAAAATTCTAACACTAAATGATAACATCACAAGCAAAGTTAAATTCTATAAGAGATATGTAGATGACACCCTCATTCTATTTGATGGCACAGAATATGAAGTGACAAACCTCTTTAACAAATTCAATAGCCTACATAAAAATATTCAATTCACCGTTGAACAGGAAGAAGACAACACCATACCTTTTCTTGACATAAAAATACCAAAACAGGACCAAAAAGTAACTTTCAATGTTTGCAGAAAACCTATTGACACTGACACCACTACACCAAACTCCTCAACACATTCCTCCTACCACAAAAAAGCTGCTTATAGATCAGTGCTGTACAGAGCACACAAATTTCCACTTCAACATACAGAACTCCAACAAGAAATAGAAACCATAACATATACTGCAATAAGCAATGGATATGGCCCTGCTCTAATTAATACAATGTCACAACAGATAAAAAATAAACTGAACAAACAACATCAAACTACACTCACAACTGACAGTGTCCCAGCAGTCAAATATGTAAAAATGCCATATCTTGGAATAGTATCTGACAAATTAACCAGACTATTCAAAAACACAGAAGTAAAACTTAGCTGCAGCACCAACAACAACCTAAGTAGGAAGCTTATTCACAATATAAAACCACCAGATACAAGTCTTGATGCATCTGGTTTTTACAAAATTACCTGCAGCCAATGCATTAAATATTATATCGGCCAAACAGGCAGAAATTTCAGAACACAATTCAAAGAACATTTAGACTGTTACAGGCTTGATAAATCTAACAAATCAGCAGTAGCAACTCACATTAAAGACACAGGCCACCCTTTGAAAATCGAAGAGAATTTCGAAATTTTACATAAAATAGGAAAAAGTAAAAGGATGGATATCATGGAAGAAATGGAAATTTTCATACACAGCAATTAACCGTATTCAAAAACTCAAAATTCTTCAACAGTCTTAAGCCAGTTCTAACTCAATAGATTCAAGAAATGTCAACGTAAA
The DNA here is from genome assembly GCF_023897955.1 of Schistocerca gregaria. Lineage (NCBI taxonomy): Eukaryota > Metazoa > Arthropoda > Insecta > Orthoptera > Acrididae > Schistocerca > Schistocerca gregaria. The sequence continues at coordinate 621,642,572 of NC_064922.1, forward strand.
TAATTGATTAGAACCAAGAATATCGATACAAAACCTCGATAATCGATACAAACTCACGTGCTACAGTCCGCCATCTTGTGTTGTGTGTATAACATCCAAAGACCTTGTAAAAAATAACTAGACTTACTGATGGCGCTGCAGTCGCGGGATAATTTGAACCTTCGGCTGGACGCCATTATAGTGGTTGTAGTCTGATGTCTTGCGTAGTATTGTTGTTTATGAAGACCCTGATTTAACGTATATTTGTTGGGGCGTACATACAGTATTTGTTACTCGTAATTCTACTGTCTGTACGTTCCAATCAAAAGAAGGACAGTGGTCAAGAGCAGTGCAGCGATTAATTGTACGAATAAATTCGAGAAAGGAACGAATATTACGTTTCACAGGTATGTGAATATTTTAAGTTGTTTTGTATGTCAGTGCACTTGCTTAATAAATGTTTTTGTAACATGGTATTAGCATAATGTCTGTGCATCTATTTTCAGGTTTCCTTTCTCAAACCCACAGCTGTTACAAAAATGGTTACACGCTGTCAGGAGGTAAAATTTCTGACCGACAGAATACCATTTTATATGTTTTAATCATTTTAAAGAAAGTTGGCTGATCGGTAACGTTTTCATGGTCTAGGTTAGGTTGAAACTTGATAATTTGGTCGTGAGTTGCCAAAGCACTGTGCCATATATAACGCACTTCTCGTCATAAAATCTAAAGCAAGGTAGAGTCAGAAAATATCTATTAATATAGTGGGGAAGTCTTCAAGTATTTTGATGCATTTTGCGTACATCTATCGTAAATGAACTACGAAAAATGCTAGGGGTCCAGTACATAACTTTTAGCTACGGCAGATTCCATGTAGTACAACAAGTGTCTGGTGCAGTTTTTAAATCGGTTAGTGCTCTTAGAACGGCAGGTTATCAAGATTTTAGTGGGTTTGAACGTGGTTTTATAGTCAGCGCACGAGAGACGGGACACAGCATCTCTGAGGTAGCGATGAAATGGGGATTTTCCCTTACGACCATTTCACGAATGTACCGTGAATATCAGGAATGAGGTAAAACATCAAATCTCCGACATTGCTGCGGTCGGGAAAAGATCCTGCGAGAACGGGACCAACGACTACTGAAGAGAATCATTCAACGTGACAGAAGTGCAATCCTTCCCCAAACTGCTGCAGATTTCGATGCTGGACCCTCAACAAGTGTCAGCGTGCGAGCCATTCAACGAAACATCATCGACAAGGACTTTCGGAGCCGAAGGCCCAGTCGTGTACCCTTGATGACTGCGCGACAGAAAGCTTTACGACTCTCCTGGGCCGTTAACACCGACTGTTGATGACTAGAAACATGTTGCCTGGCGGGACGAGTTCGTTTCAGACTGTATCAAGCAGATACGTGTGTACTGTTATGGAGACTACCTCATGAATCCATGCACCCTGCGTGTCGACAGGTCGGCGGGAGACTGTTCAAGCTGATCGAGGCTCTGTAATGGTGTGGTGGTGTGCAGTTGGAGCGATATGGGATCCCGATATGTCTAGATACGACGCGGACAGATGACACGTACGTAAGCATCCTGTCTGATCATCTGCATCCATTCGTGTCCACTGTACATTCCAACGGATTTGGGCAACTCCAGCAGGACAATGTGACGCCCCAGACGACCAGAATTGCTACATAGTGGGTACAGGAAGACTGTTCTGAGTTTAAATACTTCCGCTGGCCACCAAACTCCCCAGACATGACCATATTGAGCGTATCTGGGACGCCTTGCAACGTGCTGTACAGAAGAGATCTCCACCCGCTCTTACTCTTGCGGATTTATGGACAGCCCTGCAGTATTCATGGTGTCGATTCCCTCCAACACTACTTCAGACATTAGTCGAGGGCATGCCACGTCGTGTTGCGGTATTTCTGCACGCTCGCGGGGATCGTACACGATATTAGGCAAGTGTACCAGAATCTTCGGCTCTTCAGCGTATATTTTGTCAGCAAGCATTGACGTTCTGATTCGACGCCCTGTTTCCACTGACAGAGGAACGTTAGGTACACGCGTCACATTAAAACTTTACATACACCGGTAGAGTATGAACGCTACATGTCACTGAATGCTAGATGTCATGGGATGCGAGCCCGTTAGTAAAAAGGAGGCGGGAGTACTGAGTTGTCTGCAGAGAAGGGATAACAGCGGAATGGGTCGCTCAGGAGAGCTCAGTTACTTCGAACGTAGACTCGTTATTGGATGTTATCTGAGTAAAAATCCACCAGAAATATTTCAGCCGTTCGATAGTTGTCCAAGTCGACAGCTGGCTGGGTAACTGTGAAGTTACTGGTGGCAGGCAGACATCGTGTGCTGGGAGACAGGGACCGTCGGGCACTGTGGAGGGTGGTCCTAAAAATCATGTAAAATCAGTGGAAGCAATCAACCGCGAGTTCCAAAGTGTTATCAGCAGTCCAGGTAGCTTAATAACTGTGTGTACAGATTAAAAAGAATGGGGTCAAGAGGTCGAGCAGTTCCCAATGAGACACACATTTCTGTACTCAGTGCTAAGCGACATCTGAAGTGGTCTACATCTACATGGATACTCTGCAAATCACATTCAAGTGCCTGGCAGAGGGTTCATCAAACCACCTTCGCAATTCTCTATTATTTCAATCTCGCATAGCGCGTGGAAAGAATGAACGCCTATATCTTTCCGTACGAGCTCTGATTTCCCTTATTTTATCGTGGTGATCGTTCCTCCCTATTTAGGTCGGTGTCAACAAAATATTTTTTCATTCGGAGGAGAAGGTTAGTGACTGGAATTTCGTGAGAAGATTCCGTCCCAACGAAAAACGCCTTTCTTTTAATGATTTCCAGCCTAAATCCTGTATCATTTCTGTGACACTCTCTCGCATATTTCGCGATAATACAAAACGTGCTACCGTTCTTTGAACTTTTTCGATGTACTCCGTCAGTCCTATCTGGTAAGGATCCCACACCGTGCAGCAGTATTCTGAAAGAGGACGGACCAGCGTAGTGTAGACAGTTCCTTTAGTAGGTCTGTTACATTTCCTAAGTGATCTGCCAATAAAACGCAGTCTTTGGTTAGCCTTCCCCACAACATTTTCAATGTGTTCCTTCCAATTTAAGTTGTTCGTGATTGTAATACCTAGGTATTTAGTTTAATTTACGGCTCTTAGATTAGACTGATTTATTGTGCAACCGAAGTTTAGCGAATTCCTTTTAGCACTCGTGTGGATGACCTCACACTTCTCGTTATTTAGGGTCAATTGTCACTTCAGATATCTTTTCTCAATAGTGTTGCAGTTTGTTTTGATCTTCTGATGACTTGATTAGTCGATAAACGACAGCGTCATCTGCAAAACAACCGAAGACGGCTGCTCAGATTGTCTCCAAAATCGTTTATACAGATAAGGAACAGCAAGGGCAACACTACCTTGGGGAACGCCAGAAATCACTTCTGTTTTACTCGATGACTTTTCGTCAATTACTGCGAACTGTGACCTCTCTGACAGGAAATCACAAATCTACTCACATAACTGAGCACGCAATTTCACTACGAGCCGCTTGTGTGGTACAATGCCAAAAGCCTTCCGGAAATCCAGAAATACGGAATCGATCTGAAATCCCTTGTCAATAGCACTCAACACTTCATATGAGTATAGAGTTTGCTGTGTTTCACATGAAACGATGTTTTCTAAATCCGTGTTAACTGTTTGTAAACATACCTTTTTCGAGGTAATTCATAATGTTCGAACACAATGTATGTTCTAAAATCCTGCTACATGTCGACGTTAACGATATGGGCCTGTAATTTATTGGATTACTCCTGTTAAGGAAGAAGTCGCCGGACAATGGATGACTGGGACGGAGTGGTTTGCAGTGAGCAGTCACGCTGTATCCTGTGGCAAACCGATGGAACGTGGAACTATTGGACACTGGGCTAGCAGTCCGCCCTGATAGATGAGTAGTCAACGTGACGGATTGCCGTCCTACGGGCCCGGATTCGATTCCCGGCTGGGTCGGGGATTTTCTCCGCTCAGGAACTGTCTGTTGTGTTGTCTTCATCTTCATTTCACCCCCATCTGGCGCGCAGGTCGCCCAATGTGGAGTCGAATGTAATAAAACCTGCACCAAGGCGGCCGGATCTGGCCCACGAGGGGCCTCCCGGCCAATGACGTCAAACGCTCATTTCATTTCCATTCAGGCACAAGTCCGATTGTCCATATCTGGATATTTCGTGATTTTTACCTGAACTGTTTAAGGAGCATGCCGAGATGTTTTGCTTCGAAAAGGACGGGGACAATTTATTTCCCCATCCTTTAAAATACGAGCCCGTACTGCGGTTCTAATGACTTCGTCGTTGGGATGACAAACTCTAATCCTCTGTAACCTGATGATGACTAGCTCCTGGAACACGTAGCACAAGACAGTAAAAGTCTTTACTAAACAAACACAAACACAAATTATTACCTAAATCCATTCATTTAGCTTTGAGGTTTCTGGTATACATGTAATGTATGCTCTCTGTCAACATCACAAACTAAGACGAGACGTATGTTAACAATTAATAGTAGTATAGCTTTGAGTAGGATACGTGTGAATTATCGGAAAATAAATAATGCATTTCATTTAATTACTTAACGTCTCTCAGCGCAGATTTCTACAAATACACAGAATATTCATAAATTTTCTATATAATTTTCGACTTTAATAACTTTAAGACTATACTAGATAATAAGTAACAAATGATTTGGAAAACTTCACAAGAAAACTCGTTATATGTTGTTTCTTCATTCATACACGTCAGTGTGTTCACGCCTTAGTGGCACGGAAGACGTCAAGTCGGTGTTCATTTTCCCTCCATGCGAGTTGCAGGAACGCTACGACGACATCTTTAGAAACATTGCGAGTGAGCGTCTTCAGGTCCTGCAGGTTTGTAACTTTGGTTTCCTTTACAAACAGCCACAAGAGGAGCACAAGTGAAACCAAGTGATTGGGGCGCCCACACACTTGTACTATCTCGTTTAATGCATCTCCCAGAAATCTTTCGTACAGAAATTGATAGACATTTGGGGATCAATTGGTTCGAATAAGACAACAGTGTGCATATCCACTGTTGATCGTATACTCTTTAAAAAGGAATGGACCTATGATGAAACTGTGCCTAATCCCACACCACACCTCTGAATTTCACATTTAACATGAGGACACAGTGATCCCAACACACGAAGTTTATGTACGTAATGATCAGCTGATTCAACGAGAAAAAAAAATCTTTTAAAAAATTTAGTCTATCGACTGCAAACTCTTCGCACTGATGTTTGTAAGCTGACTTTCTTCTAATGCAGGTGCACCTTCCTGTTTGTCGTACGCACTAATCTGGTCGAATATCTTGCAGTCGCCACAAATACATTATCCACTTCAGATGGGCGACCCGCCCCCTTTTAATGGAGAACACTACCTGTTTCCATAAATGACATATGTTGAGCTCTAATAGATGCTGACGACAGTTGTTCCCTGCCATGTTGTGCTCGAAAGTTTCGTTACTCTTAGGTAAAGGATTTCGTCTCTATGGACCAAGGATATCAACGACATCTAATAGTCGCTCACGCATGGTTGTATATATATATATATATATATATATATATATATATATATATATATATATATATATACAACCATGCGTGAGCGGCGACTATTAGACGGAAGGGGTCCGACAGCAGATCAGCTCTTGATTCCACCAGGGAGGAGGTACACGGCTCGTATTGTCTCTAGTTCAACCACGCCTAGACGGTCAATACTGCTGTTCAATCACGTCCCCATTGTTACTTTGTGCCAGGAAGGGCTCTAAACAAGGGAAGTGTCCACGCGTCTCGGAGTGAACCAAAGCGATGTTGTTCAGAGATGGAGGAGATACAGAGAGACAGGAACTGTCGATGGCATACCTCGCTGAGGCCGCCGAACGGCTACTACTAGAGTGGATGACCGCTACCTACGGATTATGGTTCGGAGGTACCCCGACAGCAATGCCACCATGTTGAATAACGCTTTTCCTGTCGCCACAGAATGTCTTGTTACGACTCAAACTGTGCGCAATAGGCTGCAAGATGCGCGACTTCACTCCCGACGTCCATGGCGAGGTCCATCTTTGCAACCACGACACCATGCAGCGCGGTACAGATGGGACCAACAACATGCCAAATGGACCGCTCCGGATTGGCATCACGTTCTCCTTCAATCCAGACAATAGTCGGAGACGTGTTTGGAGGCAACCCGGTCAGACTGAACGCCTTAGACGCCTTGTACGATATGTGAATGCCATCACCCGATCGATAGTGCAACCGTATCGGCAGCACATTGGCGAGGCATTCGTCTGGCGTGTGGAGCAAGGTGGAGGTTCTCTGGTGTTTTGGGGTGGTATTATGTGAGGCCGACGTACGCCACTGGTGGTCATGGAAGGCGCCGTAACGATTGTACGATACGTGAATGCCATCCCCCGATCGATAGTGCAACCATATCGGCAGCATATTGGCGAGGAATCCGTCTTCATGGACGACATTTCGGTTCCCCTTCTTGCACATCTTGTGAATGACTTTCTCCAGGATAACGACATCGCTCGACTAGAGTGGCCAGGCCAGCATGTTCTCCAGACATCAACCGTATCAAACATGCCTGGGATAGATTGAAAATGGCTGTTTATGGACGACGTGTCCAGCAATCACTCCGAGGGATCTACGCCGAATCGCCGTTGGGGAGTGGGACAATCTGGACCAATAGTGCCTTGATGAACTTGTGGAAAGTATGCGACGACGAATACGGGCGTGCATTAATGCAAGAGGAAGTGCTACTGGGGAATTAGAGTTACCGGTGTGTACAGCAATCTGGACCACCACCTCTGAAGGTCTCGGTGTATGGTGGTACAACACGCAATGCGTGGTTTTCATGAGTAATAAAAAGGACGGAAATGATGTTTATGTTGATCTCTATTCCAATTTTCTGTACAGCTTCCGGAACTCTCGTAACCGAGGCGATGCAAAACTTTTTTTGATGTGTGTTTATATGAGTTATCTTGTCACATGTTGAAAATCAGTTTAGTTTTAAAGTTATTAAAATCCCAACTTGTAAAACTAATTTACAGACTCCCTACACTTCCGCAGGCACATTCTGGTGATTATCTTAAATTAAGGACGGCTAACAGGACGAAATGTTTTGAAGTTGATACGCGGTTCCCTCTCCTGCTAGGACTTGGCAGCAAGCGCCTGCGGAATTCAAGGTCTCTTAAAAGTTCCTCGGAGAGGCAGAGCAGCGAATCTAGATTGGCGAGCATCCAGAGCAGTGCTGGCGTGGCCGGAAGAGCGTAGGCCAGCACACGCGTTACGGGAGCGGCCGCTGGCTGCTCCGTCGTAAGGAAGAGTAGGGTAGGGACGCCTCACCTGACAGCGCCCCGCTATGGAGACCATAGAAGGGGACCAAGTCTTCTTTCTAACTGTAACTCCACTCCTGTTCGTCCTTAACGCTATGCTGAAGGTCATTTGTTGAAGTTTCGAAAGGCTCTAGTAGTGCAGTGAAAAGACAGCTCACGTCATAAATAGCTTTATTTCTATTCTTCTTCTACTACCAACTCTTCTCCATTTACTATTGCATGTCAGCAGTCATGAATATCTCAGGATTTACGTACACATAGCTGACAGAACAACCTAGCTTCAATTTGTGGTATCTTTGAATGTCTGTGACGTATGAAGTATGAGAATGCAACTTATTTACACTGTGCAATGACGTTAATGTGACTACCTGTAGAAAGCCTGAATAACCCCATTTTGCAGAGCAGACTGCTGCGAGACGTTGAGGAATAGTTTCAGTGAGGTTCTGGAAGGGACCGACGGGGATGTGAAGCCGTGCCAACTCTAGTCCCACGGCCATCTGCCCTAGGTTTCTCGGTTGGGGATCCATTGCAAGAAGAGCCAGATCGAGTTGGTTCCACAGATTCCCGATTGGGTTTGAAACCTGGGAGTTTGGTGGCCAGGGGAGTACGGTAAGTCATACTGATGCTCTTCGAACCACCCACACACACTGTGAGCTGTGCCACACGTTGTATTGTCCTGCCGGTGCCAAAGAAAAGCAAACTGCATGTAGGACTGGATATGGTCCTCAAGGATAGATTCACATTCGTGCCAACTTGTTGTGCCTTCCAACGTGACGAGATGTACAAAGGGACACCACGAAAACATCCCCCCCGGCTCCTGCTTGGAATCTGCCGACGACTGTTTCGAGCTTTATGTAAACATTGCTCCACAACATCGTAGCCAAAACTTCTAGTGTCTGTGACGTATGAATTACGTGAATGCAACTTTAAACCGGTTCAGATGGCTCTGAGCACTATGGGACTTAACACCTGCGGTCATCAGTCCCCAAGACTTAGAACAACGTAAACATAACTAACCTAAGGACATCACACGCATCCATGCTCGAGGCAGGATTCGAACCTGCGACCGCAGCAGCAGCACGGTTCAGGACTAAAGCGCCTAGAATCGCTCGGTTACAGCGGCTGGCGAATGCAGCTTTCATACAACGATGTGTATAGATGTCGTTTGTTACATTACTACGAGAGGTCATAAAGATTTAATCATCACCTCAAAAAAAATGAAGCTACCGCCATGAAACTTGGTGTTAGCCCTTCAGTACGTCTTTACCCTTCCACAAGGATGTGTTACTTGGCGTAGTTCTTGGCTATAAAATTGTGTATTCGGTTGTTAAGGAGAAGATTTACCTACAAAATCACAGCGCCGTCGTTGTGGAAATACCTTCCAAGAAATAGCTTCTTCATCTGTGGAAAGAGGAAGAAATCGCAGACTACGGCGTCACGAAAGTACACGGACAATGTTGACAGTGTTATGTGCAGATGGAGGTGGAGTGTTGTTGTGGAGCAATCAAACGACTTTCACGCTGAGGTTCGTGTTGACAGTCCGCTTTAACCCTGTCAAAAGATGTCGGTAGCTTGCACCTGTGGCTGTTTGCTCCTTCAAGGCATAATACACTGATAAGCCAAAACGTCGAGGCCACCTGCTAATAGCTTGTTTTTTCTCTGCCTCGTGATGACTGGGTGTTGTGTGACGTACTTAGGTTAGTTCTAGGGGACTGATGACCATATCCGTTAACTCTCATAGTGCTCAGAGCCATTTGAACCATTTGAACAGCTTGTTTGTGCGTTTTTGGAACGACATACATCACTGATTCTGCGTGTCAGGGATCCGAAAGTTTGTTGGTACGTTGGTAACGGCATGTGGCATTAGATGTCTACGCACAGGTCATGTAATTCGCGTAAATAACGAACCACTGATGTGCGTACGCGGTGATAGCGCATGGGTTCCATACAATTTGCATCAGGCGAATTTGGTAGCCGAGGCATTAACCTGAGCTCACTGTAATGCTTCTCAAACGAGTGTAAGTCGATTCTGGCTCCGAGACACTGACAATCACAGTGCCGAAAGATGACATCGCTGTCGGGAAAGACATCAAGCATGAAGAGTTGCAGGTAGTTCACAGGTGTCAGTGGGCCTGCGATTACTACCACAGGACCCGTGGAAGCGCAGGAGAATGTCTCCCGTAGAATAATGCTGCTCTCACCAGTCTGCATTCTTGGCGCGCTGCACGTTTCGAGCCGCCATTCACACCGATGACGGCGTTTGTGGAGACGACCATCGACATAGTGTAGCAAAAATGAGATTCACCCGTAGGACCGACACGTTTCCTTCGATCGAAGGTCAAATCCCGATGGTGCCGTGCCCACTGCAATCGTAAATTGCGATGTCGTTGTATCAAGAAGTGAACACGTAGGGGTGGTCTGCTGCGGAGCTCCGTGCTCAACAATGAACGATGAACAGTGTGTGCACCAGCATAGTGCTCTTTCGGTAGACATGCCACAGATCACCATCTGTCCTACTTTACAGAGCAGACAAGCCTCCGAATCCCATGTTCTGTGAAGAGTCGCGGACGTCCTAACATTTAGTGCCTAGTGGTAGTTTCACTGTCCTTCTATCTCTTTCCGTAGATCATAGCGGCAGTAGTATTTGAACTTTCGACCAGCTTCGCCGTTTTCGAGATATTCGTTCATAGGTTCTACTTAATAATAATCTGACCTTTGTCAAAGTATTTTGTTGTTGTTGTTGTCGTCTTCAGTCCTGAGACTGGTTTGATGCAGCTCTCCATGCTACTCTATCCTGTGCAAGCTTCTTCATCTCCCACTACCTACTGCAACCTAAATCCTTCTGAATCTGCTTGGTGTATTCATCTCTTGGTCTCCCTCTACGATTTTTACCCTCCACGCTGCCCTCCAATACTGAATTGGTGATCCCTTGATGCCTCAGAACATGTCCTACCAAACCGATCCCTTCTTCTAGTCAAGTTGTGCCACAAACGTCTCTTCTCCCCAATCCTATTCAACAAGTCCTCTTTAGTTATGTGATCTACCCAAGTAATCTTCAGAATTCTTCTGTAGCACCACATTTCGAAAGCTTCTATTCTTTTCTTGTCTAAACTATTTATCGTCCATGTTTCACTTCCATACATGGCTACACTATTACAAAACTTTCAGAAACGACTTCCTGACACTTAAATCTATACTCGATGTTAACAAATTTCTCTTCTTCAGAAAAGCTTTCCTTCTCATTGCCAGTCTACATTTTATATCCTCTCTACTTCGACCATCATCAGTTATTTTGCTCCCCAAATAGCCAAACTCCTTTACTACTATAAGTGTCTCATTTCCTAATCTAATACCCTCAGCATCACCCGACTTAATTCGACTACATTCCATTATCCTCGTTTTGCTTTTGTTGATGTTCATCTTACATCCTCCTTTCAAGACACTATCCATACCGTTCAACTGCTCTTCCAAGTCCTTTGCTGTCTCTGACAGAATTACAATGTCATCGCCGAACCTCAAAGTTTTTATTTCTTCTCCATGGATTTTAATACCTACTCCGAATTTTTGTTTTCTTTACTGCTTGTTCAATATACAGATTGAATAACATCGGGGACAGGCTACAACCCTCTCTCACTCCCTTCCCAACCACTGCTTCCCTTTCATGCCCCTCAACTCTTATAACTGCCATTTGGTTTCTATACAAATTGTAAATAGCCTTTCGCTCCCTGTATTTTAGCCTTGCCACCTTCATAATTTGGAAGAGAGTATTCCAGTCAACATTGTCAAGTGTTACATTATCTCAGTGGATTTCCAAAGTTGCGCTCCATATTTTCGATAGGGTGAACCTCAGTCGTGTCTTCTCCGCTTACATAGTTTTGTTACAGCGTCACGTGACCGCAACACCACCATGTGGCATCCAAGGTCGCGGTGGGCAATGGTCCTAATGTTTGCCTTATCAGTGTATATCAGCCCTGCATCACGGCTGTTCCAAAAAAAACACATCACCTTGCTCGATGATGCTGGGCCTTCACTTTATTCGGCGGCGATTTGCAAACCGAGCACTGGTGATTAGGCGGCTAAATAAGTCAAGTGAATTGGCTTGACACTACTGCAACATTTTCGCTGCTGCCTCAGTTTGGCAAGTGTTTTGAATGGGAGCGAGAGGCGGAATCCAGGGGGTTCAAAATATCGCACAAAATGTTAGAAACTGATTCAGGGGTGGTATATATTCGCTGAGTCTCCTGCTCACTAGATCAAGGCCGGGGTTCGAACACAGGGCTCCTGCTCGGTAGACCGAGGAGCTAACCTCTACGCCACTCTGGCACAACGGCTGCACGGACTACGCTAGCACGCCTCCTCCTCTTGGTGTTCTCCCTAAAGTGGAACATCACTGTAGAGGCTTTGGAACTATATTGCATGTATAAGTCGTAGATGGGTGGGACTTGAAAAAATCTCTGGAACCATATTGAGTTATTTGATTCATGGATATTTTTCGTTTTTTTTCCGCTATCGTGCGCAGTGTAATATTCCGGCTGCCTCTTCTATTCCAATCTCCGGTTCGTCGCAGAGAGATGTTCTGTCACTCCGTCCTTCATGGCTCACACTTTCTGAGTTGTAACGGTGCAGCAGCAATTGCCCCACATTGGGTACTAAAAAGTAGCGCGCCCAAGAAGATGCTTAGGAAAAAGAATGAAACGCAAACAGTTCTTGCTTCTCAGGATGCGCCCTAGTCTCTCTTGGCTGTTGTGAAGTTCGTAGATGCCTCAGGAGACGGTTATGATGTGGGGAAACTGCAGAAAAACCGGCGTTGAACATACAACTCTTCTTTATTATTCAGCCTGGACTGTCAAACCGTTGCGTCCTCATCTTTGATGCGGATTAGCGTCGGCTCGTGAAATTACAACTTGTAGTCGCGGGTGAGACAGCTCAGAACATGTGGTGGACACGTGTGGCTCTGTAGGGAGTGCACCAGGGATGGCGGCTATGGCTGAAACAACTGGTTTTCGGTTACACCGGTTGTTTTAGTCTGCAGTCTAACGTGACTGTTAAAACCGTCCGAAACAAAAGTTTTTATTTCTTCTCCATGAATTTTAATAACTACTCCGAATTTTTCTTTTCTTTCCTTTACTGCTTGTTCAATATACAGATTGAATAACATCGGGGACAGGCTACAACCCTGTCTCACTCCCTGATTCCCTTCCATGCCCCTCGACTCTTATAACTGCCATCTGGTTTCTGTACAAATTGTAAATAGCCTTTCGCTCCCTGTATTTTACCCCTGTCACCTTCAGAATTTGAAAGAGAGTATTCCAGTTAATATTGCCAAAAGATTTCTATAAGTCTACAAATGCTAGAAACGTAGGTTTGCCTTTTCTTAATGTTTCTTCTAAGGTAAGTCGTAGGGTCAGTATTGCCTCACGTGTTGCAACATTTCTACGAAATCCAAACTGATCTACCGTGAGGTCCGCTTCTACCAGTTTTTCGATTCGTCTGTAAAGAATTCGCGTTAGTGTTTTGCAGCTGTGACTTATTAAACTGATAATTCTGTAATTTTCACATGTGTCAACACCTGCTTTCTTTGGGATTGGAATTATTATATTCTTCCTGAAGTCTGAGGGTATTTCGCCTGTCTCATACATCTTACTCACCAGATGGTACAGTTTTGTCAGGACTGGCTCTCGCAAGGCTGTCACTAGTTGTAATGGAATGTAGTCTACTCCCGGGCCTTGTTTCGACTCAGGTCTTTCAGTGCCCGGTCAAACTCTTCATGCAGTATCGTATCTCCCATTTCGTCTTCATCTACATCCTCTTCCAATTCCATAATATTGTCCTCAAGTACATCGCCCATGTATAAACCCTCTATATACTCCTTCCACCTTTCCGCCTTCCCTTCTTTGCTTAGAACTGGGTTTCCATCTGAGCTCTTGGTGTTCATACAAGTGGTTCTCTTATCTCCAAAGGTCTCTTTAATTTTCCTGTAGGCAGTATCTATCTTACCCCTAGTGAGATAAGCCTCTACATCCTCATATTTGTCCTCTAGCCATCCCTGCTTAGCCATTTTGCACTTCCTTTCGATCTCATTTTTGAGACGTCTGTATCCCTTTTTACCTGCTTCATTTACTGCATTTTTATATTTTCTCCTTTCATCAATTAAATTAAATATTTCTTCTGTTACCCAAGGATTTTTTTTATCCTCGTCTTTTTACTTACTTGATCGTCTGATGCCTTCACTACTTCTTCCCTCAAAGCTGCCCATTCTTCTTCTACTGTATTTCTTTCCCCTATTTCTGTCAATTGTTCCCTTATGCTCTCCCTGAAACTCTCTACAACCTCTGGTTCTTTCAGTCTATCCAGGACCCATCTCCTTAATTTAGCACCTTTTTGTAGTTTGTTCAGTTTGAATCTACAGGTCATAACCAATAGATTGTGGGCAGAGTCCACATCTGCCCCTGGAAATGTCTTATAATTTAAAACTTGATTCCTAAATCTCTGTCTTACCATTATATAATCTATCTATCCAGGATTCTTCCATGTATACAACCTTCTTTTATGATTCTTGAACCAAGTATTAGCTGTGATTAAGTTATGCTCTGTGCAAAATTCTACAAGACGGCTTCCTCTTTCATTTCATCCCCCCAATCCATATTCACCTACTATGTTTCCTTCTCTCCCTTTTCCTACTGACGAATTCCAGTCACCCATGACTATTAAATTTTCGTCTCCCTTCACTATCTGAATAATTTCTTTGATTTGATCATACATTTCTTCAGTTTCTTCGTCATCTGCAGAGCTAGTTGGCATATAAACTTGTACTACTGTAGTAGGTGTGGGCTTCGTTTCTATCTTGGCCACAATAATGCGTTCACTATGCTGTTTGTAGTAGCTTACCCGCATTCCTATTTTCCTATTCATTATTAAACCTACTCCTGCATTACCCCTATTTGATTTTCTGTTTATAACCCTGTAGTCACCTGACCAGAAGTCTTGTTCCTCCTGCCACCAAACTTCACTAATTCCCACTATATCTAACTTTAACCTATCCATTTCCCTTTTTAAATTTTCTAACCTACCTGCCCGATTAAGGGATCTGACATTCCATGCTCCGATCCGTAAAACGCCAGTTTTCTTTCTCCTGATAACCACGTCCTCCTGAGTAGTCCCCGCCCGGAGATCCGAATGGGAGACTATTTTACCTCCGGAATATTTTACCCAAGACGACGCCATCATCATTTAATCATACAGTAAAGCTGCATGCCCTCGGGAAAAATTACGGCTGTAGTTTCCCCTTGCTTTCAGCCGTTCGTAGTACCAGCACAGCAAGGCCGTTTTGGTTAGTGTTCACAAGGCCAGGTCAGTCAATCATCCAGACTGTTGCCCCTGCAATTACTGAAAAGGCTGCTGCCCCTCTTCAGGAACCACACGTTTGTCTGGCCTCTCAACAGATACCCCTCCGTTGTGGTTGCACCTACGGTACGGCCATCTATATCGCTGAAGCACGCAAGCCTCCCCACCAACGGTAAGGTCCATGGTTCATGGGGGGGGGGGGGGGGGGGTTAGAAGAATATAATAATTCCAATCCCAAAGAAAGCAGGTGTTGACGGATGTAAAAATTACCGAACTATCAGTTTAATAAGTCACAGCTGCGAAATACTAACGCGAATTCTTAACAGACGAATGGAAAAACTACTAGAAGCCGACCTCGGGGAAGATCAGTTTGGATTCCGTAGAAATGTTGCAACACGTGAGGCAATACTGACCTTACGACTTATCTTAGAAGCTAAGTTAAGGAAGGGCAAACGTACGTTTCTGGCATTTGTGGACTTAGAGAAAGCTTTTGACAATGTTGACTGGAATACTCTCTTCCAAATTATGAAGGTGGCAAGGCTAAAATACAGGGAGCGAAAGGCTATTTACAATTTGTACAGAAACCAGATGGCAGTTATAAGAGTCCAGGGGCATGGAAGGGAATCAGGGAGTGAGACAGGGTTGTAGCCTGTCCCCGATGTTATTCATTCTGTATACTGAACAAGCAGTAAAGGAAAGAAAAGTAAAATTTGGAGTAGGTATTAAAATTCATGGAGAAGAAATGAAAACTTTGAGGTTCGCCGATGACATTGTAATTCTGCCAGAGACAGCAAAGGACTTGGAAGAGCAGTTGAACGGAATGGACAGTGTCTTGAAAGGAGGATATGAGATGAACATCAACAAAAGCAAAACAAGGATAACGGAATGCAGTCAAATTAAATCGGGTGATAATGAGGGAATTAGATTAGGAAATGAGACACTTAAAGTAGTAAAGGAGTTTTGCTATTTAGGGAGTAAAATAACTGATGATGGTCGAAGTAGAGAGGATATAAAATGTAGACTGGCAATGGCAAGGAGATCGTTTCTGAAGAAGAGAAATTTGTTAACATCGAGTATAGATTTAAGTGTCAGGAAGTCGTTTCTGAAAGCATTTGTATGTAGTGTAGCCATGTATGGAAGTGAAACATGGACGATAAATAGTTTGGACAAAAGGAGGATAGAAGCTTTCGAAATGTGGTGCTAGAGAAGAATGCTGAAGATTAGATGGGTTGATCACATAACTAAAGAGGACTTGCTGAATAGGATTGGGGAGAAGATAAGTTTGCGTCACAACTTGACCAGAACAAGGGATCGGTTGGTAGGACATGTTCTGAGGCATCACTGGATCACCAATTTAGTATTGGAGGGCAGCGTGTAGGGTAGAAATCGTAGAGGGAGACCAAGAGATGACTACACTAAGCAGATTCAGAAGGATGTAGGTTGCAGTAGGTACTGGGAGATGAAGAAGCTTGCACAGGATAGAGTAGCATGGAGAGCTGCATCAAACCAGTCTCAGGACTGAAGACCACAACAACAACAATGGTAGATATCAATTCTCTTGAAGGTGAGTCAGCAGGAGACGACGGTCGGTATGGGACTGAGGCTGTGAGAGAAATCGGTCACATAGTCTCCAGCAGAGAAGGTGAAGGTGAAGGAGAGACGTGTGCGGGCGACGGCGTGAGCTAAAGGTCAGAAATTGATGACTTACCTGCATCACTTTTCGGATAATATCAATTTTCCCACCCTGAAGCAACCACAAAATTAAGGGTTCAGCTATTATGTCAAGTTTATACCACGTCAATACGTTTTTTATCTTTTAAAGCAAATGGGATGTTTTACTTCATTGCTAGCCCGCTTCGTACAATACTAGGGACGGTGCCATACTGCAACGCAGCCGATGTCTGAAGACGACAGCGAGAAACTACCATACAGACCAGGTGGGGGCAAGTCTCACACACGGTCGTGTATTCGTATGGTCCACTAGACGACGCCACGCGGCAACAGGTACATTGTTGTCTTTACAATGCTGAACCTATTCTTATGTCATGTTTAGTTTCTGACTGTAGGCGCTATATTGGTTATTCAGAAGTAAAATACCGGTATCGGTTTTAACCAGTTGGTTTCTCCCATCTCTTCAGCAAGCTTAATTGGCGTCGAAGCCACTGCGAGCCGGGACGTCAGCCTTGACCAACGCAGCGCGTGGCCTCGCAACGGACACGGGTCGGCCAGCAGCGTATTCTCTGCTGCGGCAGGTCGCGGCGCTGCCTAGAATCGAACTCTGAACCGACGGCTGAAGAGCGGAGCCGGCAGGGTGGCGAACTACGTCGTTGGCGAGTGGTCTGGCAGAGGCGTGGACAGAGTGCTGGCTACCAGGGAACGACCAGTCGGTCACAGGTCCGTAGATCGCGGCCCAGAGGCGGCAGCGGCGACATACACTGTTGTTGTTGTCTTCAGTCCTGAAACTGGTTTGATGCAGCTCTCCATGCTACTCTATCCTGTGCAAGCTGTTTCATCTCCCAGTACCTACTACAACCTACATCCTTCTGAATCTGCTTAGTGTACTCATCTCTCGGTCTCCCTCTACGATTTTTACCCTCCACACTGCCCTCCAATGCTAAATTTGTGATCCCTAGATGCCTCAAAACATGTCCTACCAACCGATCCCTTCTTCTAGTCAAGTTGTGCCACAAACTTCTCTTCTCCCCAATCCTATTCAATACCTCCTCATTAGTTACGTGATCTATCCACCTTATCTTCAGTATTCTTCTGTAGCACCACATTTCGAAAGCTTCTATTCTCTTCTTGTCCAAACTAGTTATCGTCCATGTTTCACTTCCATACATGGCTACACTCCAAACAAATATTTTCAGAAATGTTTTCCTGACACTTAAATCTATATTCGATGTTAATAAATTTCTCTTCTTCAGAAACGCTTTCCTTGCCATTGCCAGTCTACATTTTATATCCTCTCTACTTCGACCATCAACAGTTATTTTACTTCCTAAATAGCAAAACTCCTTTACTACTTTAAGTGTCTCATTTCCTAATCTAATTCCCTCAGCATCACCCGATTTAATTTGACTACATTCCATTATCCTCGTTTTGCTTTTGTTGATGTTCATCTTATATCCTCCTTTCAAGACACTGTCCATTCCGTTCAACTGCTCTTCCAAGTCCTTTGCCGTCTCTGACAGAATTACAATGTCATCGGCGAACCTCAAAGTTTTTACTTCTTCTCCATGAATTTTAATACCTACTCCAAATTTTTCTTTTGTTTCCTTTACTGCTTGCTCAATATACAGATTGAATAACATCGGGGAGAGGCTACAACCCTGTCTCACTCCTTTCCCAACCACTGCTTCCCTTTCATGCCCCTCCACTCTTATAACTGCCATCTGGTTTCTGTACAAATTGTAAATAGCCTTTCGCTCCCTGTATTTTACCCCTGCCACCTTTAGAATTTGAAAAAGAGTATTCCAGTCAACATTGTCAAAAGCTTTCTCTAAGTCTACAAATGCTAGTAGCGTCGGTTCTCCTTTCCTTAATCTAGCTTCTAAGATAAGCCGTAGGGTCAGTATTGCCTCACGTGTTCCAACATTTCAACGGAATCCAAACTGATCCTCCCCGAGGTTCGCATCTACCGGTTTTTCCATTCGTCTGTAAAGAATTCGCGTTAGTATTTCGCAGCCGTGGCTTATTAAACTGACAGTTCGGTAATTTTCACATCTGTCAGCACCTGCTTTCTTTGGGATTGGAATTATTATATTCTTCTTGAAGTCTGATGGTATTTCGCCTGTCTCATACATCTTGCTCACCAGCTGGTAGAGTTTTGTCATGACTGGCTCTCCCAAGGCCGTCAGTAGTTCCAATGGAATGTTGTCTACTCCGGGGGCCTTGTTTCGACTCAGGTCTTTCAGTGCTCTGTCAAACTCTTTACGCAGTATCGTATCTCCCATTTCGTCTTCATCTACATCCTCTTCCATTTCCATAATATTGTCCTCAAGTACATCACCCTTGTATAAACCTTCTATATACTCCTTCCACCTTTCTGCCTTCCCTTCTTTGCTTAGAACTGGGTTGCCATCTGAGCTCTTGATATTCATACACGTAGTTCTCTTCTCTCCAAAGGCCTCTTTAATTTTCCTGTAGGCAGTATCTATCTTACCCCTAGTGAGATAAGCTTCTACATCCTTACATTTGTCCTCTAGCCATCCCTGTTTAGCCATTTTGCACTTCCTGTCGATCTCATTTTTGAGACGTTTGTTTTTGGGACGACATACACTATGTGATCAAAAGTATCCTGGCACCACCAGAAACATGTGTTTTTCATATTAGTCGCATTGTGCTGCCACCTACTGCCAGGTACTCCGTATCAGCGACCTCAGTAGTCATTATACATCGTGAGAGAGCACAATGGGGCGCTCTGCGGAACTCACATACTGCGAATGTGGTCAGGTGATTGGGTGTCACTTGTGCCATACGTCTGTACGCGAGATTTTCACTCTTATACCCCTAGATCCACTGTTTCGGATGTGGTAGTGATGTGGAATAGTGAAGGGGCACATACAGTGCAAAAGCGGGCCGGCCGACCTCGTCTGTTGACTGACAGACACCGCCGACAGATGAAGAGGGTCGTAATGTGTAATAGGCAGACATCTATCCAGCACAGGAATTCCAAACTGCATCAGAATCCACTGCAAATACTATGACAGGTGGGATGTGAGAAAACTTGAATATCATGTTCGAGCACCTGCTCCTAAGCCATACATCACGCTGTGCAAATGCTCGCTTGGTGTAAGGAGCGTAAACATTGGACGATTGAACAGTGGAAAAACGTTGTGTGGAGTGATGAATCACGTTCACAATCTGGCAGGGTCTGGGTATGGCAAATGCCCGGTGAACGTCATCTGCCAGAGCGTGTAGTGCCAATAGTAAAATTCGAAGGCGGTGGTTCTATGGGGTAGTCATGTTTTTCATGGAGGGGGCTTGCACTCCTTGTTCTGCGTGGCACTATCACAGCACAGGCCTACATTGATGTTTTAAGCAACTTATTGCATCCCACTGCTGAAGAGCATTCGGGGATGTCGATTGCATCTTTCAACACGATCGAGCACCTGTTCATAATGCACGTGGCGGAGTGGTTACACGACAATAACACACCTGTAATGGACTGTCCTGCACAGAGTCCTGACCTGAATCCTGTAGAACACCTTTGGGATGATTTGGAAAGCCGACTTCGTGCCAGGCCTCACCGATCGACATCGATACTCCTCCTCAGTGCAGCACTCCGTGAAGAATGGGCTGCCATTTCCCAAGAAACCTTCCAGCACCTGATTGCACGTATGCCTGCAAGAGTGGAAGCTCTCATCAAGGCTAAGAGTTGGCCAACACTATACTGAATTCCAGCATTACCGATGGAGGGCACCACGAACTTGTACGTAATTGTCAGCCAGGTGTCCGGATACCTTTGATCACATAGTGTAGTTACGGCAGAGACTCCAAGGCTGCGGCTTGACGCAGACTGGGTGCAGTTACCAGACGGCCGTACCGTGACCAGCTGGTTCGGGAAGGCTCAAATGCTGCTGCTCACTTCGCGTTACTACCTGCCGTTGTACGAGAGCCGTTCAATAACTGGTGCAATATTTTTTTTTCTCAGCCGATTTCGGTTGAAAAGATATGGAATTTTCCTTGGAACATCTTGGAATATTTCCACTTCACCTCCAATAGTTTCAGGAAGTTCCGGTAGCTGGTGGCACTATACGCACCCTTCGAAACGGCGTCTGTAGCGGAAGTGCGTTCCAAGCAGAGCGCTGTCATTGAGTTTCTTTCGGCGAAAGAACCAAACCGTCTCAGATACTCCTAGGCGTGCCCAACGGATTGCGTCTTCTGAGTTGACGCAGTCCCCTCTTCTGCAGCCTTCGTTGGTGGATGTGGTCTCGTCACCGTTTCTTTAGCCCCATCGAGGTCCAGCGTAGAAATAAATGGTGAGCGCTTTGCTCTGTGCATTATTAAGTGTTGGATGTAATTCGCGAAAACCCATGCTCTTTTGGTGAACGCTCGTCACTGAAATGTGTTTTGGGTTCTCACTTTTAGCTTTGTTTAACTTTTGCTGGTGGCCATTATTTAGGGCCTGTGTTTTTAATATGTATTAGTATCCCTGGCAATCGGAACATGTACTAGTTATTTTTAAGGCCGATGTAAAAGGGCTTACAAAAATGTGTGTGAAATCTTATGGGACTTAACTGCTAAGTTCATCAGTCCCTATGCTTACACACTACTTAACCTAAATTATCCTAAGGACAAACACACACACCCATGCCCGAGGGAGGATTCGAACGGGCTTACATTTTGGCCGGTTATAGTTATATTATTACCTGATTAAGCACAGAAGTTGATTCTCTAAAACTGTATGTGTCTTATTTTGGATGATCAGTATATCCATTACAGATGTCGAACTGTAACTATATTTTTAATGGCCGATTTATTTAGGTACAAACATACAACGAGACTTTTTTTGGATTTTTGACAAGATTAATTTTCCTACCACGAACTAGTTTACGAGCCAGTGCAGGCTCACCATATGGAGGTGTCACTAGTACATCATGTCCTTGATCCATATGCAGCCAGACGCTGTGGTCGTGGTGAGTGCACTGGCTCGTGATACCATGACAAATCCTTCCCCACAATGTACATTTTCAGGTGACACACACGCACACACATTATTTAGCTGGCACTTGGTTTTGCATTTCTTCGCAGTACGTAAACATTGAAAGTTTCGATAATGGTGAGCATCTACTTGCATATTCATATCCAACTGAATTAGCAAATTTTATAAAAATCTTTTTTATTTGAAGCACTCGTGTGTTTATTCTTTAAAATTGGGTGTACGCTTTTTGTGCACGATCACTTGTTGAAAGTGTTTTAAATCATTTGTACCTTCAGTTCTCCGTTCAACTTGAAACTTTTGTTGGTTCAATGGGCACATTTCTCTTGCTTTACGTTTAATGTTGTTGAAAGGAGGGCGGAGAAAGGATTGGAAAGGAAAGGGAAGGAACTACTGATATGCCAGACCGGTATTCTAGCTCGTGGAACAGTGTTTATCGCAGTTGGGTGGACCATCTCACCACGCCTCTCAGTGCACTCACATTCTCACCTTGCACCACCTGGCCACAGATCCCATCCATGTCCTCTATGCTCGCCACAGGATGTCGGATGGAACTGTGCATCCGCACTGAAGGTGTTGGATTCATTGCCAATCGAGACGAATGAATTATATGAATGCGTGGAGTCTGGTCTTTCGGACACGCCAAGGCCAGAGACCCGAGTAATGAACAGTTTCTTCCTATTGTATAATTTTAATGTGTGTTATGTGTGTTTTAGAACCCGAGGTGCACCACGCAATTGTGCGATGCGTTCGCTAATGCTTTCATTCTCAGCTCCTTGTAATTCTGTTTCAAAACTGTTAAACAGCGCATCTGTTTTTAGTTCTTTTGTACATTGTCATTTTAAATATTAAATTTCTTATCGGTTACGCATGTTAAAAGATTGAGTTAATTAGATTCGGAATGTTGAATCTTCCTTAACTGTGTTTCTAATGGTGGTTATTTTAAAACATTACTACAAATTACTGTGAATAGACATCTGAGAGCCACTGGGGCAAGATCTTAAGCTTTTGTGACATTTAAGATCTGCTGAAGGTTGACAAAAAATATATTAAATGTTTGTATTTGGTACATCCCAGTACCTTACCACTTCTACATCCAGACTCTCTACGATTTCACACTGTAATATGTTTAGGGAGTATTGAAAAAGAAGCCGCAATTAAATCTGTTTCTGAGTTAGCTGTCCTCTCTAAGAACGGATTGAATCTACTTTTGGGAAAAAGTGAGAGAAAGTGTACCACTGTACCGCTGAATGTTTGTTCGCGAAGTTTGATGTACAACATACATCACAAATAATGTTACACAGCGGAGGCTGGTCTGGATATTTAAAGTAACATCTTTTAGGTTTCGTACGGTAATGAAACGTAAAACGATGCCGCAATGCTGTCATTCCCCGTCGACTTCCCAGTAGTCTATTTGTGTTTAAACAGCATTCTCGACGCGCCTTAAGTGAAGATGCTTGGCAGTTCTTGGCGCTAATGTTTTCCGCGGTGTTTTGCAATTCAACACAGCCACAGATGAGCCGCCTGACAAAACGACCCCCTCCCAACGTTCTCCCGCGGGCAGAGGAGCCTCTGAGGTCAGCGCCATATTTCCCGCTGACCTGCCGAACGTGCGGAACAGTCGAGAAGGCGCTGGACAGCTGCTCTTTTGGAAGGCCCTCGATGGCTGCTGGAGGGGTCAGCCGTGACTCACTTCCGTAGTAAAACCAGGGAAGCACGTGGAATTATCTGCAGCTAATGCCCTAACAAAGATTCCTTGAGAGCTAGCTCTTGGATGTTGGGCTCTGTGTAAATTGCCTTAGACTCTCTGCTAGAGAGCCGTGCTGAGGTGTGGTTTCCTCTACTGGAGATCACAAAATATTGCCAATGGAAATTCTTTCTCTTCTTCCTGAAGTTGTTCTTCTGCTCTCGGTGTTCACTCTAGTTAATCGCCTGAGAATTGTTTTTATTTTAAATTTGTGTGGCAAAATCGCCCACAGTCGCCAGTTATCTAAGGGTGGAAAGTCGTACGGGCCTTCTGTCCGAGAATCGATGAAATTTTTATGTTGTTGTTTTCTAACTGTTGATGTTTCGTGTTTTTCGGTGTAAAGATTTGGAATCAACCAGGCATTTACCCAAACGTAGGTGAGAAACAGCTAAAAACCAACCTCAGGTGCGTACCAAACAGAGGGTCGTTAACCCGGCACTGAGATTTTATCCAGACATGACGCAACTACTTGTAAGTTGGCACGCTAAGATTTAAGCTATACGATCGTGGAAATGATGCAACTGACTGGACACACGACATGAGGTAGCCATACTAGAAGGTATAATTTGATTCTTAGAGATATCAACTTAAATATACTCATCTGCTTTGATCAGTCAGTGGCTTGATACAGAGAAAGCTTTAGAGAGTGTTGACTAGAATACAATCCTTGAAATGTTGAAGGTAGTAAGGATGCAGAACAGGGAAAGGTTATTTATAAGTTGTACAGCAACAGCACTGCAGTTCTAGCAGCCGCAGAGCAGGATGGGAAGCAGTAGCTGAAAAGAGAGGGCAACAGTTTTGTTGCCTATCTCCGAAGTCTTTACATTTAGCAAGGAAGCCAAGAAGAAATTTGGATAGGAAATAAAAGTTAAAAGAAAATGAGTAAGAACTTTGAGGTTTGCCAAGGACATTGTAATTCTGTCAGACACATAAGGATTAGGAAGAGCATCAACAAAAGTAAAACGAACGCAATGAAATGTAGTCGAATTAAATCAGCTGATGCTGTATAAATTAGATTAGAAAAATAAGACACTGAAAGTAGCACATGAGTTTTGCCTTTGGGCAGCAAAATAACTGACAAAGGGGAGAGGACTTAAAATGCAGCTTGGCAATAGCAAGCGAAGCGTTTCTGAAAAAGAGAAAATTTTTAATATCGAATACAAATTTAAGTGTTAAGAAGTTATTTATGAATATGTTTGTCAGGAGTTAAGTCTTGTACGGAAGTGAAACGCGAATAAGAAACAGTACAGACACAATGATGATAGAACGTTTTAAAGTGCAGTGCTACAAAAGAATACCGCAGATGAGGCAGGGAGATCTGATAACCAAACGGAGATTTTCATCATTTAAATTCATTTAGTATCTTTTGTTTATGATTTCAATGCAGGTTGACATTTAAGATGTATTTTATTTTTTATGTGAACAAATCCTAAGAAAATATTACCTGCTAGTATAATTTTTTTGTGTTCCATGTAAATTCATATGTAAAATCTATGTAATATCAACGTAGTAGAAAGTGACATGGCCTGATGGCTTAAAAACTGTCGCAATAGTTTTGTCGAGGAAGGAGATAGCGAGAGTCGGAAGACGAAATATGGACAAAAAGGACATGACAGTTTGTTAGCAGAGAAATGAGTTGCGTTTTGTGGAAGGGAAGTTGTATTTTGTGGTAATGGGACGGAAGGCAAAGTGTGCGAGGAGAAGTTTAAAGTTAGAATTGGGAGTGAGAGGTGCGTTATTTGGTCGCTTTCGGGTTCGCAGGAGTTTGCGTTCACAACACTGTTGTGAGCAGGATGTATCCAAACACGCAGGAGGTCTGTCTAACACATACTGCTATTGTTTACTACACACAAAACAAGTGAGTGTTTTCACTCTGCATGCTTAACTAACATTGATCGCGTATCTAAAGGGTCAGTGCAGTCGGACTGAAAACTTTGGTTCCTGACACAGCCTTGTATTAAAAGGATGGACTAATAATGGGATTCGAACCAGGTGCCTCAGGTAATAGTAACAGCATGTAGCAAAGTAAATGAAAAAGGTTGGCAGTCTAAATCGGACAAATAATTTCACAATAATAATTTATAATTTCCAGACTTCATAAATGGAATCTATAATTTCAACTTTCAGAATGCAAAATGAAAATGAAAACGGACGAGAAGATGCTTGGGCACTGTCAGTCATTTACTACTTGCATAAAGTTGTCTATCACCAATAACGAATAAAGCAACAAGCTTCCTACGCAATAACGTATACTAGCTGATTAGTTTAGTATATACAGTGTTTTTTAATGAGAATTAATTGACTATTGGACAGCGCAGTGTCTGGCGTACGGGACCTTAAACCGATTATGACGCTCAAAGCATAATTTTATAAGCACTTCTCCTACTCACCATCATACAAACTGTATACACAATACTTTTGAATGGAAGCTGATTAATGACTGGCGTACACAATGTCTGGGAAGTGGGGACCCTAAAATTCCTCTGGTATACAACGCATTTTTAAAGTACTTTTCAGACCCAAAATTGTATAGCATACAAAGTACACTTTGCGGCACGTAGTTAATCAAAAGAATGCAAATTTAAACCAGTTTGTATGTGCAGTGGTTTGACTCTCAGGTCGTACATAATAATTTAATTACTGCAGAATCACTGAGATTTAAAGAATAATTTCAGTCAAGGATTTGAAAACTTAACCAAGTAATGTAATTAACTGTTCAAATGGCTATATCCACTTTTGTGATCGCTCCGAAATATTTGTGGATTAGAAACAGAACACTAACAAAGGTAAAGTAACATAGGTAAATATTATTCTACTAATACATTTAAATTAGATCACCAGATCTCTTAAACAAATGCAATAAAACCACCGATTCGTGCTTTACTAGAATTTTGAAGTTATTTACATTGCCTCGACGTGTTAAAGAGCTGAACTGCTGTGGTTGTGACGCTGCACAGTATTACGCAGCGGTGGCTCTTCGTACAGTTTGCTCTAGAAATATTTTCATGGTGACGTCAAAATAATTTAGGGCATTCCATAATAAGCCACGTTGCAGTATACAAATATGATTTCTGTTCGGGCCCGTTTAAGATAGTTAACAGATATAATCATTTCGTGAATGTTGCATATCTTCCAAAACACGTTCTTGCAAAGAAAACCGGACTTGGAAGACACCTTCGTAGTTTTGTTTTCACCCAGATGTGTTTCAGCCCTTTTTTGTGCTATCTTCAGTGGGTTTATGTGTTAATTTTCCTTCTCAAGTGATGTGGATGTTATTTTTATGTTTACAGCTTTAGGTATACTACGCAATCTACAGGTTGTCATAGTTTTTGATGATGGTGGTGTTTTTACTTTGTTTGCGTTGAGCTAACACGCTCATTGCTTTCTATCTCGTCGTTACACACACATTTTCTACGAAACAAGAAGTAGGGAAAGCAGGCTGCAGACTGAGATTCATAGGAGTAATCTTAAGGAAATGCAAACACCCACGAAAGAAGTAGTTTCCTGGAAGTTTGTTAGACCTGTTATCTATCGAGTTGTTCATCAGTCTGGGACGCTCACCGCTAAAGACTGATAGAAGAGATAGTGGATATCCAAAGAAGAGCGGCGCTTTTCGTCACAGGATCGGTTAGTCGGCGCTACGGCATTGCAGGCATGGTCAAGAAACTCCAGAGGCAGACGCAAGAGATGCGTTGTGCAACCACGGAGAGGTTTACTATTAACACTACGCGAGGGTACTTTCCGAGAAGAGGCGGATGACATATTACGTCTTACCACATACACAACCGTCAGGTTACTTGCGGAATATTGATGTTGATGTAGATGTAGGCTGCAGTAGTTATACAGAGATGAGAGACTTGGACATTATAGACTACTGTGGAGCACTGAGTCCGACTGTTCTTCGACTAAAGTCCTTAACAACAACGAACGTCTGGACAGATAACGCCTGCCTACAACGAGGTGACATAGCTACGAAATTGTTACAAAATGCAGACTATCAGCGTCTGGCGCAGAGATTGACAGCTGATCTTCGACGCAAACAAACTAATTTAATGCACGTAAAATAGACCTGATGCCACGCCATCGGCGACAAGTCGCTATAATCACTAAAGACCGTCAAGTATCTGTCTTGCGTGATTTAAGGTGACACTACTGCGTAAATCTAGTGAGTGATTGTTCTGTAAGAATCCTAACAATGTTCAGTTACTAACTAGAAAAGTTACTCACTTAGCTACTGAGTTAAATTGTCGGAAAAGATAGAGAAGATTACAAGAAGAGCTTCACGCTTCGTCACGGCTTCATTTACTCACCGTTGAGTGTAACTAAAGTCAGAGACTACATGGTGCCTGGTAAGTAACTCCTTACTTTTGAGCAGTTACAATTTCTTTATTTACCAACCAATTTTCTTAGAACTACTTTTCTTGGAAACAGCGCTCGTTGTTTCAGTTGCAAAGTGCCACCTGCGTTGACTGTGGAAGAATGGTCCAAAATAGGCGTAAATGCCAATACTGGACAGCCGAAAACCTACAGGAATATGCTGAAAAAGCACAGGGGCGTCCGAGGCCATAGTATGGTGTGGTATCATGTCATCCGAAGTTGTTGGTCCTTTCTTTCTGCGGAACACGATGAATGGCGAAAGATAGCTAAAAATGCCGCAAGATCGTGTATGTCCAGTAATTTAGCAATGGAACAGCCCACAACATCACTTCATGCAGGACGGAGCAACCGCACATTTTGCACATAATGTCCGCGAATGGCGCATCATCATTTCCCAGGTGGTTGTATTGGCAAGCGTCGAGCACGTGAATGGTCTGCCCGCAGCCCTGCCGTTTTCTTCTGTGGGGGTGGGGTAAGGAGGAGGTTTACGATAGAAAGCTATCGAACTTGTATGAACAGGTAGAAGTATTGGATGATGTGTTACCCAATGATCCACGTAACATGCAGTAGCGCATTTACCTGTTCGTATAAGACAATCGTCGTGGAGAATGCTTGAGTTTATGAGGACGTTTAAAATGATGTCAAGCACAACCTCAAGGAGCACTGTTTCTAACAAAAGTAGTTGTAAGAAAACTGGTTCATACATAAAGAAATTATACCTGTTTAAAAATAGGGAGTGACTTGTCACACACCCTGTATAAGAAAGGCGTCGTGCACAGTACTGCGTCTAACACATACCTCGCGTAGTGACTGCGATGGTATAATTAGAGAGATTAGGGCTCTTACAGCGAAGTGTCGTCAATGTTTCTTCCAGCAAACTGTCTTAGAATAGAAGAGAGTTGGGGGGAAAATGACTGCAGTAGACTACTTGCCCTCCGCCCTCCGCTTGTGATGCTCTTTAACTGTTATCTACAGATGGTTTTCCCATAGTTTCAAGGCAAACTGGTGAAAACTAATAGACGGATAAATGGTTCAAATGGCTCTGAGCACTATGGGACTTAACTGCTGCGGTCATCAGTCCCCTAGAACAACTTAAACCTAACTAACCTAAGGACATCTCACACAACCATGCCCGAGGCAGGATTCGAACCTGCGACCGCAGCGGTCACGCGGTTCCAGACTGTAGCGCCAGAACCGCACGGCCACCTCGGCCGGCAAACTAATAGACGGCTAAGTGGAGACAGTCGCCTTTTACCTTTCTGCAATGTGGTCGGTTTTCTGAGAAACAGAATATTACGGAAGTGATGTTAGTGGACGGTGAGTTGTAACTACTTCAGTTCATCTCGCTAGTCAATATGAGACTAGCTGCCGCTGGGAAACCCATTCCACAAGTACTGGAATGTAGGAACTCGATCCGGATCGGCAGACTAATGCTCCCTTTACCAGCGATGGCGTAATTGCATCGAATGGGGAATTCGAACTTGTCGTACGTAGCCTGGAGCACGCGCATAGTGACAACTGGCCTTCGATCAGGCGGAAGAAAGGAGCATTCCAAGACAATGCGCAGCTGGTGAAAAGACGCAACATTCCATCGTAGCGTGGATGATTTCTGCACGGTGTCGCAGGAGGCGCCGTGTTTTGTGATGTGCTCTAACGGGGAGGACTGCAGAGCCTGAGAGTCGGGGTCAACGCTTGCTGCCCCGGGGTACTCTCCAGAGGTGGTCGCCCTGAGAACTGCCGACACGGCATACTTCCTTAGCTATGGCCATTGTCGTTGGAGATTCTTGCCACACCAAGACTCCTGATCCTGCAAGCTGACTGCAAACTCTAAATATATGAATCCTATGGCCCAGGGGTCCGCAACAAAATAGTCTCGAGGATCCCCTCATCGAGCATGATTGGTACCTTGTCGTATCACAGTATCAAGTACCTAAAAAAGCCAAATTAAGAGTCTATCAAATTCTAGTTTTGCACTAGAGTGTGCTAGTGTCAGCCCGCTCTAGGGATACGCTAGACGCAGAAGTTAGCGTTCGATAAAGCTCTGCTCATGCAGGAAGCGTCCAAAACAAAAAAATCTGTTATCATACGAAATATAGTTAATATATTTTTTATTATAATAGCGGACCCCTCTGGCATAGCTCGCAGACCCCTGGGGGTCCGCGGACCACCTGTTGGGAACCACTGCTATAGCCTAATTAAAACTGTAACTAACTAACAAAACATTATTTCTTCGACATTTCTGTCTAGAAAGGCAACGCCTTTGTTGACTGTTGAAGTGGGACATTAAAAAAAATCGTTTTCTTAATTTTATTGGTTTCGTAGAAATTGGCTCAGCTCTTTGTCCTGTAAGATAAAAGGGTTATCCTATCTGCAAGAGATCAAGGTAGTCACACGTTTCACAAATAAAATCTTTTTCTGAAACTGATGATTTGATGTAACGCCTTCTTTCCATAATACTGTCGATAGCTGAGTTCTATTCACTTTCGTAATAATGCGCCTGAAGAAAGTAAATAATATTCTTGAATAAAACATTTTTTTTAAATTCGCACTTCTTGTATTTCATCACACTCAAAATCAAAACATTACTGAATATAAACATTTTCCACGTAAGGTTGACTTATTTCATTTTCATATTACGTTATTGTAACTGTGCTGGTACTGCGAACGGCTGAAAGCAAGGGGAAACTACAGCCGTAATTTTTCGCGAGGGCATTCGGTTTTACTGTATGGTTAAATGATGATGGCGTCCTCTTGGGTAAAATATTCCGGAGGTAAAATAGTCCCCCATTCGGATCTCCGGGCGGGGACTACTCAAAAAGACGTTGTTATCAGGAGAAAGAAAAATGGCGTTCTACGGATCGGAGCGTGGAATGTCAGATCCCTTAATCGGGCAGGTAGGTTACAAAATTTAAAAAGGGAAATGGATAGGTTAAAGTTAGATATAGTGGGAATTAGTGACGTTCGGTGGCGAGAGGAACAAGACTTTTGGTCGGGTGAATACAGGGTTATAAATACAAAATCAAATGGGGGTAATGCAGGAGTAGGTTTAATAATGAATAGGAAAATAGGAATTCGGGTAAGCTACTACAAACAGCATTGAGAACGCATTATTGTGGCCAAGATAGACACGAATCCCATGCCTACTACAGTAGTACAAGTTTATATGCCAACTAGCTCTGCAGATGAAATGTATGATGAGATAAAAGAAATTATCCAGGTAGTGAAGGGAGATGAAAATTTAATAGTCATGGGTGACTAATTCGAGCGTAGGAAAAGGGAGAGAAGGAAACGTAGTGGGTGAATATGGATTGGGGGCAGAAATGAAAGAGGAAGCCGCCTGGTAGAATTTTGCACAGAGCATAACTTAATCATAGCTAACACATGGTTCAAGAATCATGAAAGAACGTTGTATACGTGGAAGAATCCTGGAGATACTAGAAGGTATCAGACAGATTATATAATGGTAAGACAGAGATTTAGGAACCAGGTTTTAAATTCTAAAACATTTCTAGGGGCAGGTGTAGACTCTGACCACACTCTATTGGTTATGAACTATAGATTAAAACTAAAGAAACTGCAAAAAGGTGGGAATTTAAGGAGATGGGACCTGGATAAACTGAAAGAACGAGAGGTTCTAGAGAGCTTCAACGACAGCATAAGGGAACAATTGACAGGAATGGGGGAAAGAAATGCAGTAGAAGAAAAATGGGTAGCTTTGAGGGATGAAACAGTGAAGGCAGCAGAGGATCAAGTAGGTAAAACGACGAGGGCTAATAGAAATCCTTGGGTAACAGAAGGAATATTGAATTTAATTGATGAAAGGAGAAAATATAAAACTGCAGTAAATGAAGCAGGCAAAAAGGAATACAAACGTCTCAAATATGAGATCAACACGAAGTGCAAAGTGGCTAAGCAGGGATGGGTAGAGGAAAAATGTAAGGCTTATGTCACTAGGGGTAAGATAGATACTGCCTACAGGAAAATTAAAGAGACGTTTGGAGAAAACAGAGCCACTTGTATGAATATCAAGAGCTCAGATGGAAACCCAATTCTAAGCAAGGAAGGGAAAACAGAAAGGTGGAAGGAGTATATAGAGGGTCTACACAAGGGCGATGTACTTGGGTACAATATTATGGAAATGTAAGAAGATGTAGATAAAGATGAAATGGGAGATATGATTCTGCGTGAAGAGTTTGACAGAGCACTGAAAGTCCTGAGTCGAAACAAGGCCCCGGGAGTAGACAGCATTCCATTGGAACTACTGATGGCCTTGGGAGAGCCAGTCCTGACAAAACTCTGCAATCTGATGAGCAAGATGATTGAGACAGGCGAAATACCTTCAGACTTCAAGAAGAATATAATAATTCCAATCCCAAAGAAAGCAGGTGTTGACAGATGTGAAAATTACCGAACTATCAGTTTAATAAGTCACAGCTGCAAAATACTAAAGCGAATTCTTTACAGAAGAATGGAAAAACTGGTAGAAGCCAACCTCGGCGAAGATCAGTTTGGATTCCGCAGAAATGTTGGAACACGTGAGGCAATACTGACCCTACGAGTTATCTTAGAAAATATATTAAGGAAAGGCAAACCTAAATTTCTAGCATTTGTAGACTTAGAGAGAGCTTTTGACAATGTTGACTGGAATACTCTCTTTCAAATTCTAAAGGTGGCATGGGTAAAATACAGGGAGCGAAAGGCTATTTACAATTTGTACAGAAACCAGTTGGCTGTTATAAGAGTCGAGGAGCATGAAAGGGAAGTAGCAGTTGGGAAGGGAGTGAGACAGGGTTGTAGCCTGTTCCCGACGTTATTGAATCTGTATATAGAGCAAGCAGTAAAGGAAAAAAAAGAAAAATTCGGAAAAGGTGTTAAAGCCCATGGAGAAGAAATAAAAACGTCGAGGTTCGCCGATGACATTGTAATTCTGTCAGAGACAGCAAAGGACTTGGAAGGGCAGTTGAACGGAATGGACAGTGTCTTGAAAGGAGGATATAAGATGAACATCAACAAAAGCAAAACGAGGATAATGGAATGTAGTCGAATTAAGTCGGGTGATGCTGGGGGAATTAGATTAGGAAATGAGAAGTAGTAACGGAGTTTTGCTATTTAGGGAGCAAAATAATTGATGATGGTCGAAGTAGAGAGGATATAAAATGTAGACTGGCAATGGCAAGGAAAACGTTTCTGAAGAAGAGAAATTTGTTAACATCGAGTATAGATTTAAGTTTCAGGAAGTCGTTTCTGAAAGTATTTGTATGGAGTTTAGCCATGTATGGAAGTGAAACATGGACGATAAATAGTTTGGAGAAGAAGAAAATAAAAGTTTTCGAAATGTGGTGCTACAGAAGAATGCTGAAGATTAGATGGGAAGATCACATAACTAATGAGGAGGTATTGAATAGAATTGGGGAGAAGAGGAGTTTGTGGCACCACTTGACAAGAAGTAGTGATCGGGTGGTAGGACATGTTCTGAGGCATCAAGGGATCACAAATTTAGCATTGGAGAGCAGTGTGGAGGGTAAAAATCATAGAGGGAGACCAAGAGATGAATACACTAAGCAGATTCAGAAGGATGTAGGTTGCAGTAAGTTCTGGGAGATGAAGAAGCTTGCACAGGATAGAGTAGCATGGAGAGCTGCATCAAACCAGTCTCAGGACTGAAGACAACAACAACAAACAGAGACAATTACCAATACTTACTTCCCCACGTCTGTGTACCATCAACGCTTCATACGACTCTCTCTCAACTTACTAACCTCAGTAACACAAAGATATTACATTTCAACGACACACAGTGTGTTACTGATATCGATAGAGTCCAACTGCAATAACTGTTATGTAGTAAATATTATTCTATGAACAAGTACATTTTGTAATAATAACATGTACATTTTGTAAAATATAAATTGTTCAGTAACATTTAAATGTAGCTTTTATACTGGATTTTCAATACTTTATGTTTGTCACGAATAAGTTTATCTGCAGATCGCTAGTATAGAAAGCAAGACTGATCACAAAGCATAATTAAAGGTTTCCGAGGAAAGGCGAAAATATGAAGAAACGGATTTTCTAAATATAATGGAAAAAATATAATGTGAAAAATTTAATTAAACTCATACAGAGAAATTAATTTTTCAGATGCCGAAAAATAGCGTTAGAATGAGAAAGGCATCGGGAGGTTCAAAAGACACAGCTGTATTGTCATCTGCTACTGCGCAAATATCATGAAGTACCGATTCACTTCAGTGCGTTCACATATAACACGTAGTTCAAGATGACTAATTCCCGATACTGCAGTGGCGAGTTGCACTTTGCGCTATTGTCAAATTCTGATTACATGGTCTGTTACGCAGTCTGCTAGAAAGTGATCGACCCAAATCCACAGGAAGGGTTACGCCTTATGAAGCAAAGGAGGAACATTATGGTATAACTTCCCGCTGACAGTACGTTAATGAGATACAAAACACAGGTTCAGATTCAGGAAGAATGGGGAAGGAACTCAGCCGTGCCCTTTTCTAGGAACAATCCCAGAATCTGACATAAGCAATTTAGGAAAATAAGGGAACACCTAAATGTGGACGGCTGGGGGGCGGATGGGGGTAGGGGGGAAGAGGGGGGTTTGAACCATCGTCCTGTCAAATGCGAGTCTAGCTTCTATCCATTGTGTTACATGCTGTTTATGATATAAGAATATTGTGCCTAGACACGGACTTTTAGCCACAATATCTACGATGTCTCTTACATATAGGTGGGTACTGAACATGCAGCACATCGCCTGTTGCCCTACGTCAGTGCAAAATGATCCTCAGCGCAAGTCGCATGGGACACAGCGTATCGCATATTACACAAGAATTCCCGATAGTGTCTACTGTGGCTCTTCAGTATCGCACAGACAGTACCCCACACGCTTAAGGCACCACAGAAGACTGTCACAGTGTGTGATGAATGCACGCCAGGCTGCCTGCCCAGAGCAATTGACGATCTAATATGAACGCCACTCGAATGGGTGGCCTCTGAACACATTTCTATCAGGACTGTAAAGAGACGAACATACGCTATGTGATCAAAAGTATCAAGACATCTGGCTCAAAATAACTTATAAGTTCGTGGCGCCCTTCATCGGTAATGTTGGAATTCAGTATGGTGTTGATCAGAGCTTCCACTCCCGCAGGCATATGTTCAATGAGGTGCTGAAAGGTTTCCTGGGGAATGGCATTCCATTCTTCACGGAGCGCTGCACTCAGGAGAGGTATCGATGTCGATCGGTGTGGCTTGGCACGTAGTCGACTTTCAAAACATCCCAGGTCAGGATTCTGTGCAGGCCAGTCCATTACAGGGATGTTATTGTGTAACCACTCCGCCAAAAAACTGCATTACGAACAGGTGCTCGATCGTGTTGAAAGATGCAATCGATATCCCCGAATTACTTTTCAACAATGGGCAGCAAAACGGTGCTTCAAACATCAGTGTAGGCCTGCGCCACCCAGCCGGCCGGTGTGACCGAGCGGTTCTAGGCACTTCAGTCTGAAACCGCGCGACCGCTACGGTCGCAGGTTCGAATCCTGCCTCGGGCATGGATGTGTGTGATGTCCTTAGGTTAGTTAGGTTTAAGTAGTTTTAAGTTCTAGGGGACTGATGGCCTCAGAAATTAAGTCCCACAGTGTTCAGAGCCATTTGAACCTTTTTTGTGCCAGTCAATACAACAAGGGGTGCAAGCCCCCTCCGTGAAAAACACGACCATACCTCGACACCACCGCCTCCGAATTTTACTGTTGGTGCTACACACGCTGGCAGATGACGTCCACCGGGCATTCGCCATACCCACAAGCTGCCATCGGATCGCCACATTGTGTACCGCGATTCGTCACTCAACACAACGTTTTCCTACTGTTCAATTGTCCACTTCCTTCACCAAGCGAGACGTCGTTTAGGATTTACCGGAGTGATGTGTGGCTTATGAGCAGCCGCTCGACCATGAAATCCAAGTTTTCTCACCTCCCGCCTAACTGTCATAGTACTTGCAGTGGATCCTGATGCAGTCTGGAATTCCTGTGTGATGGTCTGGATAGATGTCTGCCTATTACACATTACGACCCTCTTCAACTGTCGGCGGTCTCTGCCAGTCAACAGACGATGTCGGCCTGTAAGTTTCTGTGCTGTACGTGTCCCTTCACTTTTCCACTTCACTGTCACATCGGAAATTGTGGACCTAGGGATGTTTAGGAGTGTGGAAATCTCGCGTACAGACGTATGACAAAAGTGACACCCAATGACCAGATCACGTTCGAAGTCCTTGAGTTCCGAGGAGCGCTCCATTCTGCTCTCTCGCGATATTTAATGTCTACTTAGGTTGCGGAAATGGAATACCTGGCAGTAGGTGGCAGCACAATTCACTTAATATGAGAAACGTATGTTTTTAGGGTGCCCGGATACTTATGATCACGTAGTGTAGCGCGCAGGCTGCATCAGCCGAATACCGTCATCACGTCCAGTGCCTTCCCTCGACTTTTGGCCTCTCAACAATTAACGCTTTACAGTTACTTTCCTATTCCGTTATTCTACTATACTGCAAAGATTTTTTCCCAACAATGAACATGCTACGCGAGTAAAAGTATCTGGACACCTATTAGTAGATGCTAGTATGGAGCGGATCCACCCATCGGCTTTATGACGGCTCCTACTCTGCTGTGAACACTTTCAGCGAGAATGATGAATGGCACCCCGTCCTTCCCCAAAAGCCGACACCAGAGGAAGTAGCGTAGTTTTACGCTGGATTCTCGAGCGGTGTCGACTTTCCAGCGCACACCGAGATGTTCCACTGGATTTAAGTCGGGACTCCGTGCAGGAAATGTATTTCGTCAATATAGCTCTACACAAACTATTATTCCAAAGATGCTACTTGATGACAGGGTGCGT
The DNA here is from genome assembly GCF_023897955.1 of Schistocerca gregaria. Taxonomy (NCBI): domain Eukaryota; kingdom Metazoa; phylum Arthropoda; class Insecta; order Orthoptera; family Acrididae; genus Schistocerca; species Schistocerca gregaria. The sequence goes on from NC_064922.1 coordinate 621,679,046, forward strand.
TATCATGCTGAGACAAACAGTCATGGTCTCCGAAATGTTCTCACACTGTACGCAGTACAGAATTCTGTAAAACGTACTCATGTCTTCCCGCATTTAGCGATTTCTTAAACATAATAAGTGGACCACATCGATACTATAACACCGCCTCCTTCGTACGTCGCTGTTGACATTACACATGATGGCAGTTGGCGTTCTCGAGGCATTCGTCAAGCCCAAACCCTTCCATCCGAGTGCCTCAGGATACAGCGTAATTCATCGTTCCACTCAGTCACTGTACAGTGGGATCACTCTTCTCACCACATCCCAATCGTGTGTGTGGCATATGAGGAACTATTCGACGATTATACCCCATTTCTTTTAACTCCTCACGTGCAGTCACTGCCCTGGCTCAACTGCTGGTAGCACTCCTGATCATTTCATTCGATTCTTATAGACACTCTTCGCAACGCGTAACGCTCCGTGTCCATTAATAGATAAGGTAAGCTCAGTCCTGGGTTATATGTGGTTGTTACTTCGCGTTTCCTATTTACAGTCACCAACAGTCGACTTGGTCAGCTTTAGAAATGGTTCAAATGGCTCTGAGCACTATGAGACTTCTGAGGTCATCTGTCCCCTAGAACTTAGAACTACTTGAACCTAACTAACCTAAGGACATCACACACATCCATGCCCGAGGCAGGATTCGAACCTGGGACCGTAGTGGTCACGCGGTTCCAGACTGAAGCGCATAGAACCGCTCGGCCACAACGTCCGGCAGCTTTAAAAGGGTTGCAATTTCCCTGATACACTGTTTACTCACGTGAAATCCAATTACTAGTCCACGTGAGAAGCTCTGAGCTCTCCTAATCGATCCATTCTGTTGTTTCTGCTTGCCTGCTGACAACAAGAGACTTTCTGTCTCGTTTTGTACCGGTAGGTCCGACTCTAGTGACATCTAGCGATCAATTCCGCATTATACAGGGCTGTCCGAATACTTTTGATCAGATAGTGCAGATAGTGTAAGTCTTAAATGTTGTTTTATGTAAGCGGCCATTGAATTGTTTGTCGTTTTCGCCTAAAGGAGAAGGACGGCTACATTTTTAATTTGTTAGAGAACTTTCACGGCTTCTACTTAATATGGTAAAGTAGGAGCTTCAGCAGAAATAAACGGTGTGATGATTACGTGACACTCCAGTAGGGCCACGACGCTTTGTTGTGAATACGTAGCAATTGCGGTCGGTACGCCATTGTTATGTAGGACAGAAGTGCCTCGCACGGCTACCTTATTTTGAAGACATTGGTCTCAATAGGTATTAAATTGATAGAAAGAAATGTATCGTAACGATTATTGCATGCTACGATCGCAGGTTCGAATCATGCCTCGGGCATGGATGTGTGTGATGTCCTTAGGTTAGTTGGGTTTAAATAGTTCTAAGTTCTAGGGGACTGATGACCTCAGATGTTAAGTCCCATAGTGCTCAGAGTCATTTGAACCATTTGATTATTGCCTTATACGATTTCATCATCTCGCGGTTGGAACATTAAAAATGCAATGGTAGGAAAAGTACCTTCCGCAACACACCATAAAGTAGACTGTGGCGTAAATATGAAGAACGAACGCTCCCCGGGTTACGGAGGGGCGTGGCAGCAGCAAGTGGTTCCCACTTCATCCCTGGAAGCAAGCCGAGAGCGGGGCGGGGGTCCCGTAACCAGCAAGGACGCGGGCCGCGGCCAAGCTGGCTGGCCCGCGGTGTGTAAAAAGGGGAAAAAAAGGGCTGGCCAGCTTTCAAATGCGACACGCCGCCTTGGCTCCAGCTGCTGAGTGCTGAGCCGCCTCTGCACTGCCAAGTGGTCCCACTTTCTTCCTGGAAGCCATTAGTCCTTCACACAAGTGTGCCGCCGCTTTCTATACGTTGCCTACAATAGGAAGCTTGGAATCACAGGATTTCATTAGAGATGTATGCATTAACCGCTCCTCGCGTAACCCTCGTGTAGCGGACGCTGGCTTCCCGCCCATTCAATGTCCAGCTCCAGTACGTCGATCATAGCCCACGAATGCCGAGAATTCTCACTGTGGCTCTGTTAGCCAACGTGACAATAAAACTGTATCCGGTAAGAGATTATCTATTCACATCAGCCCAGCTCATTGGTGCTTAAAACAGTCGCGTTGTCCTACTGATAAGTGATGCCCGTACACCTCGAAGTGGCAGAGTGAGCTGGCGCCGTATTAGACATTAGACTCGTATACTGAAGGACGGTGGTTCGAATCCATCCGGCCACCCTAACTTGGGTTTTCTGGGATTTCCCTTAAGCGAATGTTGGGATGAATCCTTTGAAGGACAGAGTTCATTTCCTATTTGACTTCCCTCAAAGCGACCTTATTCTCCGCCTCTAAAGACGCCCTTAATGGAACACTGTCCGCAGCTCGTGGTCGTGCGGTAGCGTTCTCGCTTCCCACGCCCGGGTTCGATTCCCGGCGCGGTCAGGGATTTTCTCTGCTTCGTGATGACTGGGTGCTTTGTGGTGTCCTTAGGTTAGTTAGGTTTAAGTAGTTCTAAGTTCTAGGGGACTGATGACCATAGATGTTAAGTCCCATAGTGTTCAGAGCCATTTGAATCATTTTTTGGAACATTAATCCTCCAAGCTCGGAATATTTTCCAATTTTTCTGTTCGATAATTCAAATAGTTGTAAGGATAGTATTACAGGAATGTAACAAGAAAATCAAAAACTGAAATTAGAAGAGAGTTTTAATTAAAATTTAACTTACATGCTCGGTAAACGAGAAAATGACGGTCAACGTTGTAAGTACCGGAGAAACGTATTGAAAATGTTTTTGAAGGGCATGCAGTCACAGAGTCACATATGCGACGTGGAAGACAGCACAAAGGACTTTCGTTGGCAAATAAGCTTAGTGCACGTCTTTCTAAACTGGCACCAAGAAAGTTAGGTTTTTTATTTTTTATTTTTATTGTTTTTTTTTGGAGAGGGGAATGCACTTAAAAAGTGGCTTAACTCAGAATCAGCAAGTCGCTACATACATGGGATCGAAAAACTACCTGCACATCATCAGGCGGTATTCGATGACGAGGTGTAATATATTACTCAAAGTTCCATTGATTTTTGTCTCTATTTTCTTCAATAACATGACGCAAAACGCTATTCATATGCGGTAAAGTGATACAACTGGTGTCTAATCATACTACGATGTAACGAATAGCTCCTTAATTAAAAGTGAAGTCTTTTGTCATACTCAAGTAGCTTTACCGGAGTACATCTTAAATACGGCAAAGTGGGTGTGAGATTAGTTCCTGAATGAAACACAGTTAACAGAGTATTCAGCGATACGATTTCATTAAGGGGGGGGGGGGGGTAGGACGTCAAACAGGCTGACTTGGAGCAGGAGAGGCACTTCCACTGCTATGAGTGTGAATCCTAAATCCTTCCTGGTCATGCTGACAAAGTTTTATGAACTTATTTGTGAAAGTATAGACAGTAGAAAATAAAATGTCCTGTGGTGCCTCTCCTGCTCCAAGTCAGCCCGTTTGACGTCATACCCCCTTAATGAAATCACTGAATACTCTGTTAATTGTGTTTCATTCAGCAACTATTCTCACACCCACTTTGCCGTATTTACGTTGTGCTCCGGTAAAGCTACTTGCGTATGGCAAAAGACTTCACTTTTAATTAAGGAGCTTTTCGTTGTATCATAGTATGATGAGACACCAGTTGTATCACTTTACCGCATATGAATGGCGTTTTGCGTCATGTTATTGAAGAACGTCCTACCCCCCTTAACAGATTTATTTATTTTCAGTAGCAGTTCCGCAGTGTTTTATGTTTCTCACCTTTAGATCTATTGGTTACTGAGCGTAGCGAGATGTCTTCTGATCACAAAATTTCAAAAAAATGTCGTTCTGGTTTCGATATAGCGGTTTGTAACTCCATCACAGAGGAGGTAATAATTATGTTACTCTCGCTCCAGTTTTGAACTGTGAGCTAGTGTCTCTTACTGTTTACAGTCGGTCGACATTTTCATGGAGCAAGTGACCAACTGCAGCGTTCATCGCCTCCTCATTGCCCTTGTGATGGGTGATACAGATAATTCGCAATGTAGACAACGAGATTAGCTGTAGCTGCTTCGTGAAAGTAATCTCGCCTGTCCGTATACATATATTTGATAATTCACTGACACACCAAAGTGGAATTCATTCAGAATCTTTGATTGGTATACCACTAATATATCACGTGAACCTTGCAAGATAATTCTCTGTTATTCCTGGAAGTAACAAAACTATCACATCGTCACCAGACCTGTTGCACGACGTTCTCATGACCCTGCCATTGTCGCAGCGGGACGATTATGTACAGGCAATGTCTTTCTTGATTGGGCTAACAATTTAGGAATGCATGTTGTGCATCAACGATGCAGCTGCTTAATTAATTTTACTGCGACGTAATGAGGAGTATTCTAGTATTTATGGTGAGGGGTAAGCGTGGAAAGTTGCACAGACCGCCGCAATACATACAACAGAAAATAAATGTAGTCCGCTGAGTTACAGATCCATTTCGTTGATATCGAAAATGTAGCACCATATGTGAACAAATATTTTGTTCCATCGTTATGAAATACCCCGAAATTTATTACCTAATGACGTCAAATCAGTATGGAATTGCTGTGCGTCAGTCTTGTGAGACACAGCTAGTACTTTATTCGCACGACGTACTGCTTGCAGGGGCACTCGTAATGATTCCTTATTTTTGATATAATTTCTCATTTTGATGCTTTCTTTTGGTCTGTCATCTCAGTTGTGTGATTGGATTCTATGTTCTGTCTGAAAGTTCACTATTCGCAATAATTGACAGAAGGTCACGTAGAGAAGCTCAAGTGATGAGTGTTATTCCGTAAGTAAAGTGATGTAGACCTTTTGCTATTTATAATGTATATATAAACTATTTAACAGGCAATCAGATCATTTCTCAGATTTGTGGCAGGTAGTTGTGCCGTCTAGTAAACTCCTCAGAAGAGTACAGCGAATTGTTCAAAATGGTTCAAATGGCTCTGAGCACTATGCGACTTAACATCTGACGTCATCAGTCGCCTAGAACTTAGAACTAATTAAACCTAACTAACCTAAGGACACCACACACATCCATGGCCGAGGCAGGATTCGAACCTGCGACCGTAGCAGTCGCGCGTTTCCTGCCTGCGAGCCTAGAACCGCTAGACCAACGCGGCTGGCTCAGCGAATTGTGATATGTTGTTAAAAATATGTCTTCATGGTCCAAAACGTAACAATTGACCCTAAACAATAAAATGTGTAAGGCTTTCCACATGATTACTAAAAATGTTTCGTCAAGCTTCGAGAAATAGGTAAGTAAAAAAAAAAAAAATGAATTTTTTATATATGTATCGAAAGTTCTAGCACTTACAAATATAAACAACGTAACTAGGAAACATCACATGTTGTGGCGAAGGTGAAACAAATGTCGGATATTGGCACAACCCTTAGAAGACCCAGGAAGTCTACTAAGGAGAGTGCGACTGCTACGGTCGCAGGTTCGAATCCTGCCTCGGGCATGGATGTGTGTGATGTCCTTAGGTTAGTTAGGTTTAAGTAGTTCTAAGTTCTAGGGGACTGATGACCACAGCAGTTGTGTCCCATAGTGCTCAGAGCCATTTTTTTCTACTAAGGAGACTGCCAGCACTACGATTGTTCGATTTCTTCAGGAATACTGATAAGCAGTGGCCGATCATTACCTGGAGGAATTAACAGAGGCCACTGAAGGCAGCTGATGTAGCAGTGTTGCGAAATACTGGAGAGAGATTCGCAGATGTTTTTCTTTTTTCTGCTTTAGGTTGGTTGGGGGAGGGACCAGGGGGACGAGTTGGGGACGCAACGTGAAAACAAACGCTTTTTCACTGCGGCACCTGATTTCCCCGACATTTCAAACACCATCTTTCTCCTCCGAATGCAAACAATTTTTGTTGCCACCGCTGTCCAACTGATGATTTTACAATTTTAATAACATAAGTGAAATTAGATAAAGATTTTGGCGTTCGGTTTTCACGTGCTTCGTATGTGAGTGGAATGATCGAGAAGTTGAAGTGATTCTGTTAACCGTATACGAAATACTTAACTGTGAATTACAGAGTAATCGCGTGTAATTGCGATGTAAATGGAGTGCCTCAGCAGAACGTAATTTCCGTCTTGCACCACTTATTGTTGCACAGTCATTGGTTACACTTTATAAGTGCTCAAAATGTGAATGATTTATTAGGTATACACAATTATTTGGCAAGGTTTCCACCAAAACTGCTTACTTTCACAATCCGCTTAGTTGTCTTGGTAGAATATACATTTTCTTAAGACGAGATCTAATACAAAGCGCTTACAAGAAAGAATAGTTTCGTGCATCGTGTTACCTGCTGGTGATGAATTTCTGCGAGACGAGCAGCAATTCTTCACAGGATAGAAGGAAATCTCAACAGCGAGCAGTACACCCACATATTGGAAAATGTGATGCTTCCATAAGTGCAAATGCTGCACGGATAAAGGGACTCCACATTGCGAGAGAACTATTCTCCTGTTCACACGTCTGCATTCGCTCAGCAGCATCTCTGCACGATTGACGTCAACGTCATGGACTGGCCGCCACTGACTGCTGATATGAACCCTATGCAAAACATGTGAGCTGAGGTAGCCAGAACGTTAACAGAGAACTGGCCTCGAAACCAGACAACTGCAACTGAGGCTCTGTTAGACTGCGTTCTTAAAATCTGAGAGGAAGTTGTTTCTTCTGACTGTTACGACGGCTTGTAGATTCTATGCCAAGACGCATGACAGAAGTACAAAATAATGTGGGAGTCGGAATAAAGTATTAGAGTCGTTAAAACGCTTTGTTAAGTAGTCTTTTTCTTCTTTTTTCCTTACTGAGAGCCAGTGGAAGATCACTTGGCAACAGATAAAGTAAAATTTGAGTTGGTTTTCCTTTGAGCTGCCTTTTTAATAGAAGTGAGTTTCTCTTTAATATACAGTTTGTTAAATATTCTATTTTTATTTCATTTATAGCCCATCTAGATACTTACAAAGTAATCAGTTTAGATGGACGCGTTAAAAGTATTTTGTGTTATTTCAAATACATGTCTCTCTTCCTCTCCATTCATTAATACGCCATCCTTTCTCAAAAAATTCTTCAAACGATTCATTGTTAATTTCTATTCCACTCTCTCTCTCTCGCTCTCTGTCGCCTCTCTTACCTTATCACACGAATTGACCTTCTATTATGTGTGTGTGAAATCTTATAGGACTTAACTGCTACGGTCATCAGTCCCTAAGCTTACACACTACTTAACCTAAATTATCCTAAGGACAAACACACACACCCATGCCCGAGGGAGGACTCGAATCTCCGTCGGGACCAGCCGCACAGTCCATGACTGCAGCGCCCAAGACCGCTCGGCTAATCCCGCGCGGCTGGCTTTCTACTCCATTCTCGCAAAACATTATAAACAAATCTAGCGGTTTCCATTGAAACTATACATTCTCGTTTAATTTCTACTTTCTTCACTGTCTTCTAAAATTCCTATCAAAACCTATGAAACGTATTTTGTTTTAGCCCGATACATATAATCTATACTTCGTTCTGAAAACGTTCCTTCCTTTTCTGTCTGTCCTATGATAATACGAACTGTGGTATACGTCAAAGTAAGGAATACTTTGCGAGCATTTTACCCTTTTATTTTGCACTTCTGCACGTCTGTCAATTCCTATATCTCTCCCCCCTTCGTGCTACACCTCCCCTGATATCAGTTCGCAGCTTGTGGTCTCGTGGTCGCGTTCTCGTTTTCCGAGCACGGGCTCCTGGGTTCGATTCCCAGCGGTGTCAGGGATTTTCATCTGCCTCGAGATCACCGGGTGTTTGTGTTGTCCTTATCATTTCATCTTCATTCATGAAAGTGGCGAGATTGGACTGAGCAAAGGTTGGGAATTTGTACGGGCGCTGATAACCACGCAGTTGAGCGCCCCACAAACCAAACATCATCATCATCATCATCACCCTTGACATCTGCATCCACATACACATGAATACCCAGAAATTCGCAGTTAACTGCTTGCAAGGGATTCTTTGATCCACTGTTAAATTATTTTTCTACCGTTCAAAAAGCGCGTGGAATTAATGAACAACTAAGCCTTACCGGGCAACCACTGATGTCTTTTATTACAATAGTCACCTCTCCTCTGTATATTGGGGTGAACAAAACATCGTGGCATTTAGCGGAGGAGGTTGGCGGTTGGAATTTAGAGAAATGTAAAACGCCTACGTTTCAATGATTTCCATCCTAACTCGTTTATCATATTCGTGGCACAATCCCCCATCTTCCGTGATAATACACAATGAGCTGTCCTTTGTTTGAATATTTTCGATGTCTACCGCCAGTCCTTCCTCGTAGGGATCCCATACCATGCAGGAATACTCAGAAAGAAGGACAAGTGTGTTGTGGGCGGTAACTTTAATTGATTTGTAGCATCTTCTACGTATTCTGCCAGTAAAACGCTGTCTTTGGGTTTCCTCCGCCACAATATTTTCCCTATAACTGTTCCAACTTAAGTTGTTCCTGATGGTAGCTCCTAGATACTTCAGTGAACCGACAACCTTCAAATTTGGTAGATTTATCATGTAAACGTACTTTAAAGGAATTCTTTGAATATTCGTGTGGAGAACCTCACACATTTTATTACTTAGGGTCAATTACACGTTTCTTACCGTGAAAATATATTTTCAATATCATTTCACAATTCTCTTAGCTCTTCTGAGGAACTTACTATACGGCAGAGTTACCTGCCACACATCTAAGAGAAATATTCTGATTGACTGCTAAATAGTTTGTCGACATCACTTTATTTGTAGAATCACACTCATCACTTCCGATTCACTAGGTAATGTTTTGTCAGTTTCAGACAGAATATCACGAATCCAGCCACACAACTGAGATGATGATCCATAGGAAAGCATTTTGGTTGGAAACCGCAATGAGAAATGATATCAAAAGCCGTTTTAGAATTCTGTAAATACAGAATCATCTTGAGAGCCCCGGTATGCAGTACGTCGTGCGAATAAAGTGCCAGCTGTGTTTCACAAGACTGACGCATAGCAAATCCATGCTGGTTTGACGTCAGTAGGTCATATATATCGGGGTATTTCGTAGCGTTGGAACAAAGTATTTTTCACATGTCTTGCTAGATGTCGATGTCAAAGAACTCAACTTTCCATGTTTGGCTCAAATGGCTCTGAGCACTATGGGACTTAACATCTATGGTTATCAGTCCCCTAGAGCTTAGAACTACTTAAACCTAACTAACCTAAGGACATCACACAACACCCAGTCATCTTTCCATGTTTCTCCCTCACCATAAATACTATAAGTCCCCTCACGACGTCGCAGGAAAAGTATTTAAGCAGGTGTATCGTGGATGCACAACATGCATTCCTAAATAGTTAGACCACTGAAGAAAGACATTGCCTGTAGAAATATAATCGTCCAGGTACGACTATGATAGGGTCTTGGGAACGTAGTGGAACAGGTCTGGCGACGCTGTTATAGTTTTGTTACTTCCTGGAATGACAAAGAATCATATTACAAGATTCACTTGACATATACGTGGTATACCAGTCAAAGATTCTGAATAAATTCCATTTTGGTGTGTCAGTGAATTATCAAATATATGTTTATGGACAGGGGAGATTACTTTCACGAAGCAGCTACAGCTAATCTCGTTGTCTACATGTGAATTATCTGTATCACCCATCACAAGGGCAATGAGGAGGCGATGAACGCTGCAGTTGGTTACTTGCTCCATGAAAATGTCGACTCACCGTAAAGCGTAAGAAGCAGTACTCTCAGTTCCAAACGGGTGCGAGAGTTACATTTCACCTCCTCTGAGACAGGGCTACGCACATCTATATCGAACTCAGAACGAAGTCTTTAGAAATTTTGTCATCAGAAGACGTCTCGCTACATTCAGTAAACAGTGTGTCTAGAAGTTAGAAACATAAAATGCTGCTCTTGAAAATGCATAAATCTGTTAATGAAATCGGATCACTGAATACCCAGTTAACTGTTTTTTCCGAAACTACTCTCACACCCACTTTGGCGTATTACGTTGTAGTCCGGTAGAACTACTTGAGTATGACCAAAATATCACTTTTAATAAAGATAGCCATTCGTTGTAAGGTGTTATGATGAGACACCAGTCGTATTAATGTAGTGCATATGAATAGCGTTTTGCGCCAGGTTATTGAAGAAAATATACACAAAAAACAGAGAAATAGTCAACAATGTATTCCACCATGTAATGTAAGACTGTCTGGTGATGCGCAGGTAGTTTTTCGATCCGATGCATGGGGCGACTTGCTATTTGGGTTAAGCCACTTTTTAAGCGCAATCCCCAAAACAAAACAAACAAAAGAAAACAAAACAAACTTTCTTGGGGGCCAGTTTAGAAGAGGTGCACCAGGCGTGTTTGCCAACGAAGTTCCTTGGTGCTGTGTTCCAGATCGCATTTGTTACTCTGTGACTGCATGCCATCTCATATGATGGCAACAAATGTCAACTGCGATGGACACGTCCCCTTCTTTGTGCCACCAGACGTATATAAAAAACAATACATTTTGTGGACGTATACAGGCCATCGTCTGGGATAATTTTTATGTATTTCCCATTATTTTCTCCTTACGAAAATAACATACAGTACTTCAGATCGCCATCTGGTCGCACTGAGTTAGGTTTACGGTGACCATCTTAAATGTATTACGACAAATTTGAGGATCAATTCTTTGTAAGGGCGCCGACGACTTTCTTCCCCATTCTTCCCACCATGAGATTCTGCTTCACGTCTAATCTTGCTTTCGACGGAAAGTTGTACTGTAATCCTTCTTCCTTTCTTTTAACCTCAATATGACTACTGAAGGCAGTTGCCATACGGAAGGCAACTGGTCGTCACACTCGCCGATTGTCGGGTACAGTGCCATTGACCACAGCAAAAATCACAGGAACGTCACTGATCAATGGCGGTTTCACCTGTTTGTCTTCCTGAATGTGATGATTAATTTATCTCGGAACGATCGTACTTGAAATGACTCGACATTCTCGTTAGCAGTCACTCACACAGGGCAAAGGTGTTTCGAATTGCCCCCACTGCTTTCACCCTTTTATTAAACACAAACAGAACACAATGTTACAAATGTTAGTCGTTAGTTTCTTTTAGTTTCCGTTTTCTACTCTTCTCAAAACGTCAAAAATGAGAAATATTCAAGTAGTCATGGCACGAGTTATACTCCAAACTTAACAAAATAACACCATGGTTAATACGCTTCTGCAGCATGCCATGCGAAATTGCCTAAGAGCCTTCTGAAACGTAGTATTATATCAAAGGAAACATTACATGATGTTATACATGTTATTTCGAGAGCAGAAATGTCCACTGTAGATCATAGGCTCTATACTAGAACGTTTTAGATAGATTATATAATGGTAAGACAGAGATTTAGGAACCAGGTTTTAAATTATAAGACATTTCCAGGGGCAGATGTGGACTCTGACCACAATCTATTGCTTATGAACTGTAGATTAAAACTGAAGAAACTGCAAAAAGCTGGGAATTTAAGGAGATGGGAACTGGATAAACTAAAAGAACCAGAGGTTGTACAGAGTTTCAGGGAGAGCATATGGGAGCAATTAACAGGAATGGGAGAAAGAAATACAGTAGAAGAAGAATGGGTAGCTCTGAGGGATGAAGTAGTGAAGGCAGTAGAGGATCAAGTAGGTAAAACGACGAGGGCTAGTAGAAATCCTTGGGTAACAGAAGAAATATTGAACTTAATTGATGAAAGGAGAAAAAATGCATTAAATGAAGCAGGCAAAAAGGAATACAAACGTCTCAAAAATGAGATCGACAGAAAGTGCAAAATGTCTAAGCAGGGATGGCTAGAGGACAAATGTAAGGATGTAGAGGCTTAGGGGTAAGGATGTAGAGGCTAGGGGTAAGATAGGTACTGCCTACAGGAAAATTAAAGAGACTTTTGGAGAAAGGAGAACCACTTGCATGAATATCAAGAGCTTTGATGGAAACCTAGTTCTAAACAAACAAGGGAAAGCACAAAGGTGGAAGGAGTATATAGAGGGCCTAAACAAGGGTGATGTACTTGAGGACAATATTATGGAAATGGAAGAGGATGTAGATGAAGATGAAATGGGAGATATGATATTGTGTGAAGAGTTTGACAGAGCACTGAAAGACCTGAGTCGAAACAAGGCCCCTGGAGTAGACAAGATTCCATTAGAGCTACTGACAGCCTTGGGAGAGCCAGTCCTGACAAAACTCTATCATCTGGTGAGCAAGATGTATGAGACAGGCGAAATACCCTCAGACTTCAAGAAGAATATAACAATTCCAATCCCAAAGAAAGCAGGTGTTGACAGATGTGAAAATTACCGAACTATCAGTTTAATAAGTCACAGCTGCAAAATACTAACGTGAATTCTTTACAGAGGAGTGGAAAACTGGTCGAAGTCAACCTCGGCGAAGATCAGTTTGGATTCCGTAGAAATGTTGGAATGTTGGAACACGTGAGGCAATACTAACCTTACGACTTATCTTAGAAGAAAGATTAAGAAAAGGCAAACCTACGTTTCTAGCATTTGTAGACTTAGAGAAAGCTTTTGACAATGTTGACTGGAATACTCTCTTTCAAATTCTAAAGGTGGTAGGAGTAAAATACAGGGAGCGAAAGGCTACTTACAATTTGTACAGAAACCAGATGGCAGTTATAAGAGTTGAGGGGCATGAAAGGGAAGCAGTGGTTGGGAAGGGAGTGAGACGGGGTTGTAGCCTCTCCCCAATGTTATTCAATCTGTATATTGTGCAAACAGTGAAGGAAACAAAAGAAAAAGTCGGAGTAGGTATTAAAATCAATGGAGAAGAACTTTGAAGTTCTTCGATGACATTGTGATTCTATCAGATACAGCAAAGGACTTGGAAGAGCAGTTGAACGGAATGGACAGTGACTTGAAAGGAGGATATAAGATGAACATCAACAAAAGCAAAATGAGGATAATGGAATGAAGTTGAACATAGTCGGGTGATGCTGAGGGAGTTAAATTAAGAAATGAGACACTTAAAGTAGTAAAGGAGTTTTGCTATTTGGGGAGCAAAATATCTGATGATGGTCGAAGTAGAGAAGATATAAAATGTAGACTGGCAATGGCAAGGAAAGCGTTTCTGAAGAAGAGAAATTTGTTAACAGCGAGTATAGATTTAAGTGTCAGGAAGTCGTTTCTGAAAGTATTTGTATGGAGTGTAGCCATGTATGGAAGTGAAACATGGACGATAAATAGTTTGGACAAGAAGAGAAAAGAAGCTTTCGATATGTGGTGCTACAGAAGAATGCTGAAGTTTAGATGGGTAGATCACATAACTAATGAGGAAGTATTGAAAAGAATTGGGGAGAAGAGGAGTATGTGGCACAACTTGAGAAAAAGAAGCGACCGGTTAGTAGGACATGTTCTGAGGCATCAAGGTATCACAAATTTAGCATTGTAGGGCAGCGTTGAGAGTAAAAATTGTTGAGGGAGACTAAGAGATGAATACACTAAGCAGATTCAGATGGATGTAGGTTGCTGTAAGTACTGGGAGATGAAGAAGCTTGCACAGGATAGGGTAGCATGGAGAGCAGCATCAAACCACTCTCAGGACTGAAGACCACAACAACAACAACATGGCCGATGCGTCACAATGACTTGGGCGGACGCTGATCTGTATCAGGCTGTCGCTGGCTGGTGGAGCTGAAATTAGTCTTAACATGACAGACATCCACTAGGTGTTTCACAAACATGCTTCCGCAAGATTTTTCAGTTACTGATTGGTTAGAAAATGAACGAAAATATCTCTGATCTTCTGTCAGACTGATGTTCTTAGTAGACATGCGCATTACGGCTTAAAAAAGAAAGGAAAATGAAGGGTTCAATCTTACGGTTTTGCTTTCGTATTGTTCGACGTTCGCTACCCAGAGTACGAATTGGCTATTCACAGCAACAGCTCAATTGGTAGTGAACACTTCTCCTACCGTTTGCTGCGTACCCCATTATGACAAAACATGATGCTAACAAATGTGATATTTGGTGGTTGGTTGGACTCAGGTTAGCTTTTAATGCCATAGATTCCCGCTGGAAGTACTAGTTTTTAGAGCCGCAATCATAACCTCTTCTCCTCCAGTAACGCCAAGTAAAGAACGCAGTTCCAACTCAATATGAAACATTTTAATTTTTAATTTCACTCTCGGATTATGTTGCGATACTTTGTTTGCCAAGCACAGACGCATTATGATGGTGTGGCGCCGGTAGTAATAAAGCGGGTTACGTCCCGGCAGTCACTCGACATGTATCTCTCTCAATGATACAGCGCTTGTTACACCATAAAGGAAGCGTTGTTGTGGTCTAGGGAGTGTTTTCATGGCATTCCATGGGTGATATCGTCATTGTGGAAGGCACAATGGATCAACACAAATATGCATCTATTCTTGGGGACCGTGTACAGGTATACATGCAGTTTGTTTTTCCCCAGAACGATGGCTCCTACCTGCAGGATAATGGCACGTCTCACACAGCTTGTAGTGTATGTACATGGTTCTAAGAGCATCAAGATGAGTTCACCATGCTTACTGGCCTCCAAACTGCCTGGACTTAAACCCAATTCAGAGTCTGTGGTACCACCTCGATACGTCTGAATACTCAATCGAGATACCTAGCCAAGATGGCCACAACACTTGAGTTAGCATTGCTCTGCATTCCCTTTGGTATCTTCCGGAACCTCATTGATTCTCTCCCTGCACATCTTGCAGCCGTCCGCGGTGCAAAATTTGTTTATTCAGGCTTTTGATAAGTGGTTATATTAATCTGACAGGTCAGAGCATTTAGTCGAGCCATCTTTTTTTAGATTATGTTCTAAGCTACACCTACAACATCAGGGGCGGAAAAAGCCCGAGGAATAGGACTGACTCGATTCACTAGATCTATCCGTGGATGGGTTACAAGGTTTAAAAGGAGACACCATCTTTTATCACGGACAATAACAACCACTATAACCTGGAATACCGATGGTGACGTGAATGGAAGATTTGACGAGTTTCCCAAGGAGGTAATGTCCTTAATGAACACGTTGGAACGTGTACAGAATTATAATACCGATTAAAGTCGTATACGGAAAGAACCTCACTCATCGCAGACTCTGCATTTTAAGCGAGGGACGGCGATAAGAAGTACAGTGCGGAGTGATCGTGTAACAACTCATTTTTACACCATCCAATCCGTTTCGTCGGCAAGTGGGTACGTGTTTCCAAAGATGCTGGTAATTTACCAGGAACGCAGGGGTCAGTTTGGAATGCGAGTTGTGAAACACATGCTGAAACCGCAAAATCTGATCCAAGTTGCCTCGAAATCCGGCCTAAACACGAAACAAATCCTGGCGCAATTATTTCAAGATGTCTTCTTTCCCATATACAGCGAAGGAATCCCTTGTCAGGTTGTTTCGCTCGGGATATATTGCAGGGCTCACATCGATGCTATCCGATCGCTAAAAGTTGTGTATACAGTACAGACAATCCCTCTTGGGAGCACACCTTACATTCAGTTGCCTGATGTGCTATTCTACCGACAGTTGAAGGCGGTGTTGAGCCAGATTGAAGACCAGAGAAGCCATAACGACTATCAGTTCACACCATCGTCGAGGGATTCAGTTTTGTTGTTAATGTGTATTCTACACCATCAGCCCTAAACTCCACTCTTCGCAGACTTCGATGCTCCTGGACTGTAGCTGGACTTGATAACTTCAGACCAGGGAGATTTTGAGTACCACCCTAACGTACTTTTGATGTTCGAATGCAGTGCTGCTCGACAGACTGCATCATGCAGACATTCATGAAGTGTAACAAGCAACTATGTTTCCGCCACTTTATACTCAAAAAAATGTGTGTGAAATGTTATGGGACTTAACTGCTTAAGTCATCAGTCCCTAAGCTTACACACTACTTAACCTAAATTATCCTGAGGACGAACACACACACTCATGCCCGAGGAAGGACTCGAACCTCCCCCGGGACCAGCCGCACAGTCCATGACTGCAGCGCCTGAGACGGCTCGGCTGCACTTTATACTCTTTGGTCATATTCATCCTCATAATTTTTTGCCAAGAGCTACCATCAACCGATTTCTTGAACCAGGTCACTGAACATGCTTATAACTGTCAAGTGCAGTGTAACTGTCGATGCCAAATATTGTGCTCATGTTTGTAATGTACATGGTAACTCTCACGGGAAAACCAAAAGTTTATTGCAGTTGCCGTAGCAGCTTGCGCTAACTCCATTGCCAGACCAATTTAGTGTATGGTGTGCAGATGAAGCATGAAGAGTGCAGCTGTATTAATATCCATGCATCAAAGTTATTGACAATAAGCGATGGCAGATACGGGAGAGTGACAAAGGTGCTGTTAATAATTCAAAGAAAGTTCATTTCGTAAAGCAGCTGATGCACAAAATTTTATTTAACGAATTTTGTACAGTTTTGTCACAATAACAAAAATAAAAGTCAATTTGCAAATAATTGTGTACCTAATAAGACATTCACACTCCCATACGAAACTTGTTGGAACACAGCTTATGCTTGTTATACAATTTGTTTATGAGCACAAGACCTTATGCATTCGAAGGAAAGATTCTAGCACTTTTCTTCTGTCTGCTAGTTTTGTTCTCCAAAACGAAGAACGGCTAGTTACTGACTATAGATACAGGTAACTGTGACCACTCTCTTAGGAAGTATTTGCAATAGCTTTCTAACGCTTTCTAACATTCAGATCAGACGTGCAAAAGTTCCATTTTAATGCTTGTGTCCTGCTTCACGCTGTAAGCATGAATGTAACAGTTAATGTACAGTCACGGTGTTCCTATAAGGCCCATGAGGTTAAAACACCTAGATGGTTCTTGAATATTATGTAGTAATTTCTCACCGTCACAGTCTTTTGAGTTTCTGTTTGATGTAGGTCGGGAAGCCTTTGATGATTACTTATTTGTCTTTTATAGTTTCGAAACGCGCGGTATTTGCTTTCAGCCACTTTATTTTCATCACTTCAGCTGCTACGATAAAACTTATCTTTTGGTTTTAACGCCATCTGTGTCTGAAAATTGGGAGAATCTATTTTTGCGTTACTGCTATTTATTGTAAGTGCAAAGCCAGTTCTTCAACTTTTGTCCACATTAAAAACTTGTGTGCCAAGCTATATACCGCTTTACAAGTTCGATATTGATTACTGAGCGTGAACTGCATTCTGGCGTGATTCTCTCACTGACAATTTTGTACCTAGAGATCTTCTTGTCGCTTGTGAGGAAGTGAGGGTGTAAATAGCTCAAAATGTTGTCAAATTTAAGATTTGGATATTTTTGGTGCATTTTCTTTGGTCTTAGTTCCTGAAGCGTGGAACTTCTGTTATCGAAGTGGTGAAAATGATTTTACTTTTGTTGATTCAGAAGGAAAACTGCGGTGGCGCGACAGTTTCCCCAACTCCCCGTCCCCGACCTTTAAAATTGAAATCTTTGTCTTAAATTTGCTCAGTTAGTTGTTTTTTTTTTAGTGTTACTGAATAATTCAGTCGAACTGA
The DNA here is from genome assembly GCF_023897955.1 of Schistocerca gregaria. Classification (NCBI taxonomy): domain Eukaryota; kingdom Metazoa; phylum Arthropoda; class Insecta; order Orthoptera; family Acrididae; genus Schistocerca; species Schistocerca gregaria. The sequence continues at coordinate 621,696,731 of NC_064922.1, forward strand.
AGAAGTGAAATTATATCACATTTAGCAGTTCTTTGGAATACATGTTACGAAAATACCTGGAATTCAAATAAACAGGAAAGCAATCGACAAGAGCTATAACATCATAGAAGAATATCAGGGATACCTAGACAAAACATTATGGCATTGCAACCGTTAGCTCTTACACCACTGAATGCGTAAATAGGGAGTGATGGATGACGACTGCGATGGTTAAAGAAGACGAGCAACACAGCGACAAAAACGAGTCACAACACCAAACTACAGACGCCACATCGATTCTTGTATAACTGGGGCTTCTTTGGCGGACCGCTTTTGTCAGCAGTGTAGCCTCTGCAATCAGCTCGCTTAGTCAGTGCCTCACTGCTCGCCATACTGGAGCTCGTAACAAATATATTAGGTGGCTTATGCTTTGAGCGAACGAAATTTCTTGTTTCTTCACCCATTTATGTTTCTGTGATGTTTCACTATCACAACTGAACTTCTGTTTATTTTACTTAGCAGCAAATGCCTCTGTTGGAATTCTGAAGCAAGTAATGTACAGTTACCAGGCTCCTGGCCGAATGCAGATATAGCGAGACCTTCTTCGTCGAGACACTAGAAAGGGGGGGGGGGGGGGCGGGTGGCGGCCCCATCGCCCTGGCAACGTTTCTCCGCCAGGAAACATTTTTGAGCCTTCGTGGAGGGACTGTAACGAGAAAAAAAATCTACTCTCCTATCCGAGATTGCATGTCCGCAGGAATATATTGCACGGTTCTTCTTAACAATGCAGGCACTGCAACACTGTATTTATCAGCCGATACCGGGCAGCGATTTTCAGTTAAAATGCCCTTTCCTGTAAGGGAATTAGATAGCGCGTGTACGGGTACAGATTGTGACGCAGTAAAGACGAGACTTGGAAATCTGAGTCGACCCGTGGGTCGTGCACCATAGTCAAGGCGGCTAAGGCGACGGCTCGCGTAAAGAGGGAAATGCGAGATTGAGTCCCGGTCCGGCATAAATTTTCGCTGCGACATTCGTTTGTACAGCTGACGGTCATTTGTATTCCGAGCTGCGCAAACTTGTCATGTATCGTCACGGGTGTTCTATATTATAACTGATATTTCGGTAGCTAGTGGTTTCCAAGTTGTCAAAACTCTATGAAATTCAACTCGGAAGTCACTGTTTCATTGTTTGTGATACATTCAATATTTACGAAGCATTTAATGATCTGAACTTTAAAAAATGTAACAAAGGTCGATGAAAGTGATAGCTAATGTATCCGAGGAAAACTATAGATGGCCGAGCGATTCTAGGCGCTACAGTCTGGAACCGCGCGACTGCTACGGTCGCAGGTTCGAATCCTGCCTCGGGCATGGATGTGTGTGATGTCCTTAGGTTAGTTGGCTTTAAGTAGTTCTAAGCTCTAGGGGACTGATGACGTCAGAAATTAAGTCCCACAGTGCTCAGAGCCATTTGAGCCAAAACTAGAGAAAATGTCGTATATGATTTGATGTCGACTGATCTGTAATGTAGGAACGAAATATCAAATATCCAAAAATGCTTCCGCATATTACCGTAGAAGGCATCAGTACACTAATATAAGGTCGTTTGTACGATCTACCTGACCTCTAAAATATATAAATCATTCGCAAATTTAACAAATAAGAAAAGAATGAATGGTTAAAGAGGGGATGAACGAATGTCATATCACGTTATGAAAGATTCAAGAGTCAAAGAAAATTTTGATTTGAACGCTTTATGATGGGAGGAAGATTATAATTTCATGTCATTTGTGGATCTAGAGAAAACTTTTATCGACACAATTTTATATTCATTGTCCTGAGATGAAAAGATATGACTGACGATCTGTCTACAATATTCACATCAACAAAATAAGGTGAATAATATCGAACTTAAAATCCTAGTGTTAAAAGCATGTAAGACACTCTCAAGTTTCTGCCGACGTATAAAATGTTCGAACAATTTACGGGAATCCAGCAACCGAAGTCAGAAGTTATCGCTAGTGAATATTAGTTACCAACAGGTGAGCAAGTAGCATTAACTCCGTCACTTTGTTGCATGACCAAGTAGGGAACAGGGTGGAAAGCAGAATTTAAGCAAAACTCTGTCTGTCTATATTCCTAAGCGCACTTGCTATTTTAATCTCAACTGCTTCCAAACGACAGTATCTGAATAGCTGGAAGTGCACGCCGCAATCTCTGTGTCGGATATTCCATTCGATGATCTGTACCAAAGCAGCGTTCTGCAATAGTAGATTTGCTCGTCTGTTGTAAACGTGTGTGACACTTGTGTTCTGTACACAGGTCCTCCTCGGCCCTGGTCATTAGACGCTTGTACGAAGTGTCAAAATTCCAGGTGAAGCGGTAGACACACCCCTAATGCAAATTAAGTTTATTCTTTCTCTTTTATTCAATTTTTTCTTTGAATCATCAGTATTGTGACGGGTTTCATGCGACCCGCCACGATTTCCTCTCCTGTGTCAGACTTTTCATCTCAGAATGGCACATGCAACCTACGTCCTCAACTATTTGCGCGATGTATTCCAGTCTGTCTACTTGTACAATTCCTTGATGTCTTAACAGATGTCCTGTCATCCTGTCCCTTCTTTTCGGTGTTTTCCACATATTCCTTTCCTCGCCAATTCTGCGGAGCTCCTCCTCATTCCTTATCTTATCAGCCCACCTAATGTTCAAGAATCAGTTGTGGCACCAGATGTTAAACGCTTCGTTTCTCTTCTGGTCCGGTTTTCCCGCTGTCCAGGTGCCACCCCACTGTACAATGCCGTTCTCCAAACACACATACTCAGAGATTTCTACCTCAAATTAAGGCCTATGCTAAATATTAGTAGACTTCTCTGGAATGCCCTTTTTGTCAGTGCTAATCTGCTCTTGCTCCGTCCATCATGGGCTGTTTTGCTACCTAGGCAGTAGAAGTCCTTAACTTCATCTGCTTCGTGATCCCTTTAGACTGTTCATTCCACTCAGCACACCCTGTAATTTTCTCCACTGTCACTAAGTATAGCATTGTCATCAGTGTATCTTATCATTGATGTCCTTTCACCTTAAATTTTAATCCCACTCTTGAACTGTTCTTTTGTTTCCGTCATTGCTCTTTCCGTGTATAGACTGATCAACAGGGGCGAAAGCCTACATCCCTGACTTACACCCTTCTTAATCCGAGTACTTCGTTCTTGGTCTTCCAAAGGTACTGTTCTGTCTTGGGTCTCGTACATATTGTTTATTACCCGCCTTTCCCTATACCTAATCCCATCCTTGCTCAGAATTTCGAACATCTTGCACCATTTTACACTGTCGAAAACTGTTTTCATATAGACAAATCCTATGAACGTATCTTGATTTTTCTTTCAGTTTTGCTTCCATTATCAACCGCAACGTCACAACAGCCTCTCTTGTGCTTTTACCTCTCCCAAACCCAAACCAGTCTTCATCTAACAGATCCTCAATTTTCTTTTCCATTCTTGTGTGTGTTATTTTGCCAGCAAGTTGGATGCATGAGCTGTTAAGCTGGTTGTGCTATAATTCTCGTAGTAGTCGACTCTTTCTATCTTCGGAATTATGTAGATGATGTTCTCCCGAAAGCCTGATATAATATTGCCAGCTTCCGACATTCTACACACCAACGTGAATAGTAGTTTTGTTGCACTTCGCCCACTGATTTTAGAAATTCCGAGGGAATGGCATGTGTCCCTTGTGCCTTATTTAATCTTAACTCAAAACTCTTTTAAATTCTGATTCTAATGCTGGATCTCCTCTCTCTTTCCCAACTTCTTCTTACAGTTTCATCTTCCGTCACGTCATCAGACAAGTCGTCAGCCGTATATAAGCCTTCAGGGTACTCTTTCCCCATATCCGCTCTCTCCACTGCATTTAACAATAGAATTCCCATTGCACTCTTAATGTTACCACTCCCGCTTCTAATTTCACCGAAGGTTGTTTTGATTTTTCTATATGGTGTGCCAGTCTTTCCGGCAGTCATTTCTTTTAGGATTTCTTCACTTTTTTTATGCAACAATTTCGCCTTAGCTTCCCTGAACCTCCATATGTTTTTCATTCCTAGGTGATTTGTACTTGTGTATTCCTGATTGTCCCTGAATATCTTTTGCAGAGCCCAAAAGTGCCTTATTCCCAGATGGTGATTGAAGAACACACTTCACGCCGTGTTTCCGCAGAATATGACAAATCCTGCCGGGAATGCTTCTTGTGTAAGACAGAAATATTGTGTTATTAAGAAGCAGTTGAGTTCAAATTGGCAAATGACCTTATAAATAAAGCCCCGCCTGCCGAACTTGCAAAGCACTGTCTCGTCGCATTGTGTCTCGAAAATCACGGGGTGGTCATGTGTCGTAGAAGCCAACCCTCAGCACTTCCATAAGCTGTTTGAACATGTATGCCACAACTGTTGCTTATGTTCACTAGTGTTTAAATTGTGTGTCGAAGAAGTAATAACTGAATTAACTGAAAATTTAGAACACGAATAATTACCAGAGCGACAGTGGAAGATCTGAATTTGGCATAGTCCTTCTAGTAGAACGGAAGAAAGGCTAAAGAATTGTTAAACGGAATTTCCCGTCTGTTGTTGTTGTCTTCAGTCCTGAGACTGGTTTGATACAGCTCTCCATGCTACTCTATACTGTGCAAGCTTCTTCATCTCCCAGTGTTTACTGCAACCTACATCCTTCTGAATCTGCTTAGTGTATTCATCTCTTGGTCTACCTCTACAATTTTTACCATCCACGCTGCCCTCCAATGCTAAATTTGTGATCTCTTGATGCCTCAGAACATGTCCTACCATCCGATCCCTTCTTCTTGTCAAGTTGTGTCACAAACTCCTCTTCTCCCCAATTCTATTCAATACCTCCTCATAAGTTATGTGATCTACCCATCTAATCTTCAGCATTCTTCTGTAGCACCACATTTCGAAAGCTTCTATTCTCTTCTTGTCCAAACTGTACATCGTCCATGTTTCACTCCATACAATACTTTCAGAAACGGCTTCCTGACACTTAAATCTATACTCGATGTTAACAAATTTCTCTTCTTCAGAAACGCTTTCCTTGCCACTGCCAGTCTACATTTTATATCTTCTCTACTTCGACCATCATCAGTTATTTTACTCCATAAATAGCAAAACTCCTTTACTACTTTAAGTGTCTCAATTCCTAATCTAATTCCCCCAGCATCACCCGAGTTAATTCGACTACATTCCATTATCCCCGTTTTGCATTTGTTGATGTTCATCTTATATCCTCCAGTCAAGACACTGTCCATTCCGTTCAACTGCTCTTCCGTCCTTTGCTGTCTCTGACAGAATTACAATGACATCGGCGAACCTCAAAGTTGTTATTTCTTTTCCATGGATTTTAATACCTAATCCGAATTTTTCTTTTGTTTCTTTTACTGCTTGCTCAATATACAGATTGAATAACATTGGGGACAGGCTACAACCCTGTCTCACTCCCTGCTTCCCTTTCATGCCCCTCGACTCTTATAACTGCCATCTGGTTTCTGTATAAATTGTAAATAGCCTATCACTCCCTGTATTTTACCCCTGCCACCTTTAGAATTTGATAGAGAGTATTCCAGTCAACATTGTCAAAAGCTTTCTCTAAGTCTACAAATGCTAGAAAGGTAGGTTTGTCTTTCCTTAATCTATTGTCTAAGATAAGTCGTAGGGTCAGTATTGCCTCACGTGTTCCAACATTTCTGCGGAATCCAAACTGATCTTCGCCAAGGTCGGCTTCAACCAGTTTTTCCATTCGTCTGTAAAGAATTCGCGTTAGTATTTTGCAGCTTTGACTTATTAAACTGATAGTTCGGTAATGTTTACATCTGTCAACACCTGCTTTCTTTGGGATTGGAATTATTATATTCTTCGTGAAGTCTGAGGGTATTTCGCCTGTCTCATACATCTTGCTCACCAGATAGTAGAGTTTTGTCAGGACTGGCTCTCCCAAGGCCGTCAGTAGTTCCAATGAAATGTTGTCTACTCCCGGGGCCTTGTTTTGACTCAGGTCTTTCAGTGATCCGTCAAACTCTTTACGCAGTATCATATCTCCCATTTCATCTTCATCTACATCCTCTTCCATTTCCATAATATTGTCCTTAAGTACACCGCCCTTGTATAGACCCTCTATATACTCCTTCCACATTTCTGCTTTCCCTTCTTTGCTTAGAACTGGGTTTCCATCTGAGCTCTTGATATTCATACAAGGGGCTCTCTTTTCTCCAAAGGTCTCTTTACTTTTCCTGTAGGCAGTATCTACCTTACCCTTAGTCAGATAAGCCTCTACATCCTTACATTTGTGCTCTAGCCATCCCTGCTTAGCCATTTTGCACTTGCTGTCGATCTCATTTTTGAGACGTTTGTATTCCCTTTTGCCTGCTTCATTTACTGCGTTTTTATTTTTTCTCGTTTCATCAATTAAAATTAATATTTCTTCTGTTACCTAAGGGTTTCTACTAGCCCTCGTCTTTTTACCTACTTGATCCTCTGCTGCCTTCACTACTTCATCCCTCAGAGCTACCCATTCTTCTTCTACTGTACTTCTTTCTCCCATTCCTGTTAATTGCTCCCTTATGCTCTCCCTGAAACTCTGTACAACCTCTGGTTCTTTTAGTTTATCCAGGTCCCATCTCTTTAGATTCCCAGCTTTTTGCAGTTTCTTCAGTTTTAATCTACAGTTCATAAGCAATAGATTGTGGTCAGAGTCCACATCTGCCCCTGGAAATGTCTTACAATTTAAAACCTCGTTCCTAAATCTCTGTCTTACCATTATATAATCTATCTGATACCTTGTAGTATCTCCAGGATTCTCCCATGTATACAACCTTCTTTTATGATTCTTGAACCAAGTGTTAGCTATGATTAAGTTAAGCTCTGTGCAAAATTTCTCCCCCCCCCCCCCCCCAATCCATATTCTCCCTTTTCCTACTCTCGAATTCCAGTCACCCATGACTATTAAATTTTCGTCTCCCTTCACTATCTGAATAATTTTTTTTTATCTCATCACACATTTAATCAATTTCTTCATCATCTGCAGAGCTAGTTGGCATATAAACTTGTACTACAGTAGCTGGCATGGGCTTCGTGTCTATCGTGGCCAAAATAATGCGTTCACTATGCTGTTGGTAGCAGCTTACTCGCACTCCTATTTTTTTTATTCATTATTAAACCTTCTTCTGCAATACCCCTATTTGATTTTGTATTTATAACCCTGTATTCACCTGACCAAACGTCTTGTTCCTCCTGCCAACGAACTTCACTAATTCCCACTATATCTAACTTCAACCTATCCATTTCCCTTTTTAAATTTTCTAACCTACCTGCCCGATTAAGGGATCTGACATTCGACGCTCCGATCCGTAGAACGCCAGTTTTCTTTCTCCTGATAATGACGTCCTCTTGAGTAGTCCCCGCCCGGAAATCCGAATGGGGAACTATTTTACCTCTGGTATATTTTACCCAAGAGGACGCCATCGTCATTTTACCATACAGTAATGCTACATGCACTCGGGAAAAATTACGGCTGTAGTTTCCCCTTGCTTTCAGCCGTTCGCAGTACCAGCACAGCAAGGCCGTTTTGGTTACTGTTGCAAGTCCAGATCAGTCAATCATCCAGACTGTTGCCCCTGCAACTACTGAAAAGGCTGCTGCCCCTCTTCAGGAACCACACGTTTGTGTGGCCTCTCAACAGATACCCCTCCGTTGTGGTTGCATCTACGGTACGGCCATCTGTATCGGCTAGGTACGCTAGCCTCCCCACCAACGGCAAGGTCCATGGTTCATGGGGGTAGATTTTCCGTCTATTTAGCATAAAACTGGAGATAAACGAAATGTCAGCAGAAGCTGCAAGAGAAAGAAAGAACGACTCAGTAAATATAAAAATAAATTTGAAGAAGTGGAAGAAATCTGACATCTGGGACATGAGAGTATCCAATTTCACCACCAGCAGAACTTTGGGATCATATTGACACCGGAGGAGCACCCTTCTCCAAGAACATGAATTTACTGGTATTAAACATTGGCCGGGAATTGAGAAAAAAGTCCGTAGAACTGTAGATCGGTAATGCACTGAGGCAAAACGTAAAGAACAATTTGGAAGCATCTGAAATACCGAAGGATGTTTGAAAGCAATTGGTGAGATACGTGAGATACGGTGTGAAATAAGATCTCTTAAAAGAAAGAAAAATAAACCGATGAAAGATGCCCATGAAAATATAGTTACTAGAAAAAGGAACAGATTAGTGGAAGATGTGTTAAGACACCATTAAGTAATTAAATTTACACAGAGTCGAGTACTCCTCAAAGAAATGAACTGGATTGATGTATGTGGATGGCATGGGTGAAAACTACAGCACTTTTATTAACAACGTCCTTACCTTATTTGAACACTGTTTTTCCCCAAAACTAACCCAGATGAGACCAAAGTCTAGAAAGAAGTCGTGGGTTACTCAAGAAATAAAGGTATCCTGTAAAATGTAATGGAAACTGTATTGATCAGTCAGAAATAGCTTTGATGTTGATGTTACCGGTCATTTGAAGACATACTGCAAAATATTAAACATAGTAATAGTGACATCAAAGCAAATCCATTATGAGAAAAAGATAATCACATAAGATAACAAAGCAACATGGGTTATGTTGAAGGAGGAGACTGGTAAAGCCAGACATGAAGAGGAGTAGACAGCAGTAAGAGTAAATCACAGATCAATGATTACAAATATGTTCAGCAATATGAATCTTCCCTCACTACACGTGCTAGTAATGTACATCATAAAATCTTTAAAATTAAAAAAAATCTAGTGGTTACAATAAAAGATCATCAAAGTTAAACAAAGAGTGTACTTCATATCTTATTAACATATTATGCTACTTGTGTCACCAGTGATTTATAAGTGGAACAGTTCGTGAGTGATTGAAATATGCTCAAGTTAAGCCTTTGTTTGAAAATATTTCGACTTTCCGGCTGATTTCACTCTTGCCAGCCTCCTCAAAAATTTTAGAAACCTTTTTATACAGTTCGCTTCTTAAAACTATGACAGCAAATAATATGCTGTCACCCCTAGAGGATTCCCAATTGAGAAGGCTGTCTACAGTACAGTGAGAATGTAATTATCTCATTTTACAATAAATTGCGGGCAACTGTCATACTTTGTGATCTGTCAAAGTCATCTGACTATATAAATCACAGCAGTCTTTTAAATAAATTAGAATATTACGGTGTTACAGAAAATGCTGCACAATGATTCAAATCTTGTATCTCTGACAAGAAACAAAGGGTATCAATAGGGAACAGATGTGTACTAAGCTATCAGAAATCATCCGTTGGGAGCTAACTGCACGTGGCTTCCCACCAGATTCCATCTTATAACCCTTACTTATTCTAGTGTATTTCAATGACCTTTCACCTGTAACACTACCAGACGCAAAGTTTGTTTTGTTTTCACGTGATACAAACATTGAAAAAACAAGCAAATTAAGTATGGACATGAAATTCTTTATCACTAAACTTTATGTAGTATATGCAGATTAGAGCTTATAGTACCTTTCCTACCAGTAACGCCTAAAATATGACAGTAAGCAGATAAAATAAGCGTTCAATTCTTGGCATTACAGCTTGATAATAAATTTTACCGGGAGGAGCATTCCACAGAACTGCTGAAGCGTTTAAACAAAACTTACTTGTAACGTGAATGATGTCAGACATAGTTCATACAGAAATAAAAAGCTGGTGTACTATACTTACTTTCATTCCATAATGTACTACTGGATTATTTTTTAGGATGACTCATCAAGTGAAGCTAAGTCGGAAAACGTGTTGCAAGAATTATTTGTGGTACGATCTGAAGAGCATCGTGCAGAGACCTGTTCAGGGAAACACAGATATTAACTAGTGCTTCACGATATATTCATTAATGTACGTTGTCATTAAAAATACATCCCTTTTTCAAACCAACAGCTCAATTCCTGGAATCAATTCTAAAAACAAGAATAATCTTCACAGAGTCACTTCTTTAATCCAGAAGGGTATCCATTATTCAGTAACACATACGTTCAGTAACTTACCAGCAGGCATGAAAGGTTTAACTACTAATAAAGTACAGTGTAACAGAAGTATAACGATTTATTGGCGGCCAATTCTTCCTACTACATTGGTGAATTTCTTAGTAGAACCAACTGATGTGATCAAAAGTATCCGGACACCTGCCTGAAAACGACTTTGCCTTGATGACAGCTTCCACTCTCGCAGGCATACGTTCAATCAGGTGCTGGAAGGTTTCTTGGGGAATGGCAGACCGTTCTTCACAGAGTGCTGCACTGAGGAGAGGTATCGATGTCGGGCGGTGAGACCTGGCAAGAAGTCGGCGTTCCAAAACATCCCAAAGGTGTTCTATAGGACTGTGTGCAGGCCAGTCCATTACAGGGATGTTATTGTCGTGTAACCACTCCGCCACAGGCCGTGCAATATGAACTTCTGCTCGATCGTTTTGAAAGATGCAATCGCCATACCCGAATTGCTCTTCAACAGTGGGAAGCAAGAAGGTGTTTAAAACATCGATACTGGCCTGTGCTGTGGCAGTGCCACGCAAAACAACAAGGGGTACAAGCCCCCTCCATGAAAAACACCACCACACCACAACATCAACGCCTCCGAATTTTACTGTTGGCTCTGCACACGCAGGCAGATGTCGTTCACCGGACATTCGTCATACCCACATCGTGCCATCGGATCGCCACATTGTGTACCGTCATTCGTCACTCCACACAACGTTTTCCCACTGTTCAGTCATCCAATGTTTACTGTCCTTACACCTGCCGAGGCGTCGTTTGGCATTTACCGGCGTGATGTGTGGCTTATGAGCAGCCGCTCGACCATGAAATCCAAGTTTTCTCACCTCCCGCCTAACTGTCATAGTACTTACAGTGGATCCTGATGCCGTTTGGAATTCCTGTGTGATGGTCTGGATAGATGTCTGCCTGTTACACATTACGACCCTCTTCAACTGTCGGTGGTCTCTGTCAGTCAACAGACGAGGTCAGCCTGTACGCTTTTACGTTTTACGTGTCCTTTCACGTTTCCACTTAACTATCACATCGGAAACAGTGGACCTAGGGATGTGTAGGAGTGTTGAAATCTCGGACACAGACGTATGACACAAGTGACACCCAATCACCTGATCACTTTCGAAGTCCATGAGTTCCTCGGACCGCCCCATTCTGCTCTCTCACTATGCCTAATGACTACTGAGGTCGCTGATATGGAGTACCTGGCAGTAGGTGACAGCACATTGCACCTGATATGAAAAACTTATGTTTTTGGGAGTGTGCGGATACTTTTGATCACATAGTGTATATGATACTAACAATGTCAAATCATGCGAGTATTACATACAATCTGGGTTCTGTAAAAATTCAGTGCAGTAATGGGATCACAGTAAATAAGTACTGGAAAATGATGTTTCTCTTTATGATAATAATAATTATTATTAACTGTACGGCAAGTACTCATCACTTTATAAATGCAAATAAAATATGTAAATAATTTATACATTTATAGACACATTATTTATACAATTTATCACCTGTGCATTAGTGTCCAAGTAGTCCCACGGGTTTCCAGGGAACGGACTTTGACGGCAATGTTCAACAATGTGCCTGACAGTGTGTCAGGGAGAGGAACAGGTGCAGGTCACAGCGGTAGTCTTTCCCCCCATCTTTACAGTAAGTCACTGCGTCTCCCGCAGTTGGCCTCGACTCTGTTGAGTGTACTTCATGCACTCCAGGGCAAATCAAGTTCCCATGATTTGTTGTTAGACTGGAAAAGCTATGGAGCTATGGTGGAGTGTTACGCCCAAGCTTCTTCGAGACTGCAGTCACGGTTCACCAGCTTGCTAGCTGATCTTAGTGGGGGATTTCTAGAGCGGAGCCTCTTGATTGGCGTAGCGGGTATTGGCAGCTGCTACTTGTTCCTTCAGAAGATGAACCTTTCTCCACAGGTTCGGCGGTGGAATGCAGTTCGGGGCAGGTAGCCAGAGCATTGGAGTGGACTTGATGTGCCAGTAACGATCCGTAGTGTTTGATTTAGTTCCGTGTAGAGCAGCTTTGGCTGGATATTTTTTATCCATACAGGGCTGCAGTATTCTGCCACTGAATAGAAAGGCCAAGTGAAGATGATCGTAAGGTCTAAGCTGCAGAACCGCATATTGTACCACGTAATTTTCGAAGAATATTCTTTCCTGACCGTATTTTAGCTGCAGTATTTATTTCTGTTTAAGTGACAGCGATCTGTCAAGTACAATCAGAAGCTACCGAGGATTTTGTTATGGGAAAGGTGATTATCCTCGAAAAATATGTCCAATTGTCGGTTGATCAGATGAAAGCAAGTGGATTCAGGTTCATTTGGTTTCGGTTAAAGTCCCCCATTTACGAAAGTATCCTCGCATTGTACTTAGGTCTTCTGTTAATATATTTTCCGTGGCATCCATTTGTTTGTACTGTCTTGCTGTCACGTAGTGATCAGCATAACCAAATTTCGCGGACTGAGTAACTTGTAAATTTGCAATATACAAGCTAAACAGTAGCAGATATAGGACTGAGGACTGAGGTATGCCATTGTTGAGGGTCTTGTGGTCATTAATGGCGTTGACTGCAGTCTCCTGAAATAGTCTGTCAGTTAACGTGTCTCTAAGATACGCTTTATAGATGACATGTATTCTCAGATGTGAATACTGACAACCATCAGCTGTATAATGGAATGCTGATGAAAATATATGCCGGACGGGGCCTGGAACCCAGATTTAGCATTTTATGTGAATGGTCGCCTTAACAACTTTGGCTATCCGTGCACGACGCACGGGCAGACCCAAACTTCCACGTGACCTCGTTCATGCGTCACCACCTGGACTCGTACGATCTATGTAATTTCCACAGAGGGAGAAGACATTTTGATTGAAAGTCGCAGCCTGGTACTGCCAGGTAAATACAATATTACGGTGCCTGTGTTGTTAAAGGAGTAAGATCCTATGTTCCTTCGGACATGAATTTACTTGACTGGGTTGTATAGCTTTACTGATTACGCTTTGTGTATTAAAGAGTTAAGGTCATTGCTTTGCTTCTTTCCATAGATTTTATTTATATTCTTTGCTAGAAAAACGAATTTATTGAGTGTTCTGTGTGATTTACGTGTCTACTCATTACATTTTGATTTCATTTTGTTTGTGAATAAAAATGCCTAGAAAACAGTTGAGCCACGCGGGGTAGCCGCTCGGTCTCAGGCGTCTTGTCACGGTCCGTGCGGCTCCCCACGTCGGAGGTTCGAGTCCTCCCTAGGGCATGGATGTGTGTCTTGTCCTTAGCGTAAGTTAGTTTAAGTTAGATTAAGTATTTTGTAGGCTTAGGGACCGATGACCTCAGCAGTTTGGTCCCATAAGACCTTACCACAAGTTTGCAAATTTTCCAAAACAGTTGAGTCTTTCTGAAGGCACCAGCTAAAAGACTGACGACTACGGAGTCGCAAGAATCCAATGAAGATCGTGAGGTGAGACTTGCTGCAGATCGTGAACGTCAGGCTTTAACTCACTTTTTGGAAACTCCTTTCAAAAGCAAGGCGCAACATATCTCAGATCGAGAGCATCATGAATTATCTCGTTCCTCAGAACTCTTCACTCACAGAGGCATTAAATCACCGTCACTTCAACGTAACATCACAGAAACTGAAATATTGACTGGAGTGTCGCAGGTGAGAGAGATTTTATAGCCAAAGTCCCGCTTGTTCCTTATCATTTTCCTTCAGTGTGCACTGTTCCTGACCACTTTATGTTCTGGCATGACCACAAACAAAGGCCAAGGTGAGACGCTGCGTGTTGTAGGCATGGACCTTAGCGTCATTTTCGTTTGAGATGACCAGTGTGCATGTTTCTCTTCCGTGTTATTGAAGCTGATCTGTGTTGTTTTAAGAGTTCAAAATGTGTCTACATCTACATTTCTACATTTATACTCCGAAAGCCACCCAACGGTGCGTGGCGGAGGGCACTTTACGTACCACTGTCATTACCTCCCTTTTCTGTTCCAGTCGCGTATGTTTCGCGGGAAGAACGACTGTCTGAAAGCCTCCTTGCGCGCTCGAATCTCTCTAATTTTACATTCGTGATCTCCTCGGGAGGTATAAGTAGGGGGAAGCAATATATTCGATACCTCATCCTTTTGAAACCTGGACAGCAAGCTACACCGCAATGCAGAGCGCCTCTCTTGCAGAGTCTCCCACTTGAGTTTGCTAAACATCTCCGTAACGCTATCACGGTTACCAAATAACCCTGTGACGAAACGCGCCGTTCTTCTTTGGATCTTCTCTATCTCTTCCGTCAACTCGATCTGGTACGGATCCCACACTGATGAGCAATACTCAAGTATAGGTCGAACGAGTGTTTTGTAAGCCACCTACTTTGTTGATGGACTACATTATCTAAGGACTCTCCCAATGAATCTCAACCTGTTACCCGCCTTACCAACATTTTTTTTATACGATCATTCCACTTCAAATCGTTCCGCACGCATACTCCCAGATATTTAACAGAAGTAACTGCTACCAGTGTTTGTTCCGCTATCATATAATCATACAATAAGGGATCCTTCTTTCTGTATATTCGCAATACATTACATTTGTCTATGTTAAGGGTCAGTTGCCGCTCCCTGCACCAAGTGCGTATCCGCTGCAGATCTTCCTGCATTTCGCTACAATTTTCTAATGCTGCAACTTCTCTGTATACTGCACTGTCATCCGCGGAAAGCCGCCGTGACCTTCCGACACTATCTACTAGGTCATTTATATATATTGTGAAAAGCAATGGTCTCATAACACTCCCCTGTGTCACGCCAGAGGTTACTTTAACGTCTGTAGAAGTGTCTCCATTGACAACATGCTGTGTTCTGTTTGCTAAAATCTCTTCAATCCAGCCACACAGCTGGTCTGATATTCCGTAGGCTCTTACTTTGTTTATCAGGCGACAGTGCGGAACTGTATCGAACGCCTTCCGGAAGTCAAGGAAAATAGCATCTACCTGGGAGCCTGTATCTAATATTTTGTGGGTCTCATGAACAAATAAAGCGAGTTGGGTCTCACACGATCGCTGTTTCTGGAATCCATGCTCATTCCTACAGATTAGATTCCGGGTTTCCAAAAACGTCATGATACTCGAGCAAAAAACATGTTCTAAAATACTACAACAGATCGACGTCAGAGATATAGGTCTATAGTTCTGCGCATCTGCTCGACGACCCTTCTTGAAGACTGGGACTACCTGTGCTCTTTTCCAATCATTTGGAACCTTCCGTTCGTCTAGAGACTTGCGGTACAGGGCTGTTAGAAGGGGGGCAAGTTCTTTCGCGTACTTTGTGTAGAATCGAATTGGTATCCCGTCAGGTCCAGTGGACTTTCCTCTGTTAAGTGATTCCAGTTGCTTTTCTATTCCTTGGACACTTATTTCGATGTCTTCCTTTTCAGTTAAAATTCTCAGCCATAGGAACGCCCAAAATTTTTATAGTCTACACCCCAGTTCTCGTTTCCTCACCAATTGTCATTGGTACAGTACATTCAGATCTTCAGGAATTAGTAAGTTGCACATACTTAATAAAAGGAAAGAGAGGGAATCTAGTTTGAGCCGTGTGCAGCTCGCGTTCGTGCCGCTTGTTCTTTGGCATTTTGTCATATCGAGTGGCGTCTTGTTTCTTCCTTACTTGCCGGTGTAAAGAAGTTTCTGGCTTGGCGGCAGTAGCGCTTATCGATACTAGTACTGTTGTACTATCTTTGGTGTGATCGCTAGTATTTTCGGGTGTTGGTAGTGGTGTGTGTGGTGGTCAGTTGGTTGGGACGGAGCAGCGAGGAACTCTCCACGGCGCGGGGCCAGGCCGCGACCGCTGGCGGCGTGCATGCGCTGTCGGATCGTGAGGCGCTAGCTGCGAGAGCGACGAAGTTCGTTGCCCACCGAACCCGGATGCTGAAATTCAGTGATCAGTTAACCCGCTATGAAGCCTCAACTACTGTGACATCCCTTCTTTCATTTGTGAGTTTTTGCTCCCTGGGTCGTTTGGGCTTGCAGCAATGTATGATGTGTTGGGGTCGGCGGAATCTTGCAGCCATCTTCCTATATTGTGATTAATTATTAAATTGACTGTTACTTATCAGCGGTATTTTCTGCCCTGTGGCCGTTAACGCCCCAGTTACCCACCCTGGTCGATATGTACATTTCTGGCAGCTTGCCTTTCCTCGTCGTGTTGATGCTCTCTGGCACGGAGTGTAGTTCGACAACCTTTTAAGTATGAGATTTTCACTCTGCAGCGCAGTGTGCGCTGATATGAAACTTCATGGCAGATTAAAACTGTGTGCCGGGCCGAGAATCGAACTCGGGACCTTTGCCTTTCGCTGGCAAGTGCTTTACCAACTGAGCTACCCAAGCACGACTCATGCCCCGTCCTCATAGTTTTTCTTCTGCCAGTACTTCGTCTCCTACCTGCCAAACTTTACAGAAGCTCTCCTGTGAACCATGCACAACTAGCACTCCTGAAAGAAAGGATACTGCGGAGACATGGCTTAACCACAGCCTGGGAGATGTTTCCAGAATGAGATTTTCACTCTGCAGTGGAGTGTGCGCTGATATGAAACTTCCTGGCAGATTAAAACTGTGTGCCAGACCGAGACTCGAACTTGGGACCTTTGCCTTTCGCGGGCAAGTGCTCTACCATGAACTACCCAAGCACGACTCACGCCCCCTCCTCATAGCTTTACTTCTGCCAGTACCCTGTCTCCTACCTTCCAAACTTTACAGAAGCTCTCCTGCGAACCATGCACAACTCATTCTGGAAACATCCCCCAAGCTGTGGCTGAGCCATTTCTCCACAATATCCTTTCTTTCAGGAGTGCTAGTTGTGCATGGTTCGCAGGAGAGCTTCTGTAAAGTGTAGAAGGTAGGAGACGAGGTACTGGGAGAAGTAAAGCTCTGAGGACGGGGCGTGAGTCGTGCTTGGGTAGCTCAGTTGGTAGAGCACTTGCCCGCGAAAGACAAAGGTCCCGATTTCGAGTCTCGGTCCGGCACACAGTTTTAATCTTCCAGGAAGTTTCTTAACCTTTAAGTAGTTTGGTTGATATTTTGCTTAAAGTGGTTATTTTTCCCTTGGTTGTTTCTAAACGCAAATTTCTGAAAACGTAGTGCTCTTCGTATTCCCATGCCCCGCCGATATTTTCCATCGTTGTGCCGTTGGTTGGATGGAAGGAAATTTCTTAGTTGGAAAAATTGTTTATTGATGTATTCTAATTGTAGTTGTCCTTCAGACGTGTAGTGTAGGCATTCAGCAGCTAATTGTTTTCAATTGCATGTTTTTTTAAAGAAAAGAAAATTTTACTTTGTATTTTTATTTGCTTTTGATTTCTAAGCCAGGCCTTTAGCCATTCTTGTTTTTGGTGTGGTTTTGGGCCTTCAGCCCAGAAAGCATCTCAAGTTCTTTAACTAAGCCTTCAGGCGTATTGTTTAGTAGTGATCTTTTAAAGCAATGTAAAAATGAGGGTTCTTACAAAAATTAAGTTGTGTGTTTGATTGTGCAACTCACAGTAACTGTTTACGACCCCATCCACAATCATAACCTTATCCTGTGCGCTCTCTGAGTACCAGCCAACCTGGTTTCACAGTTGAAGAACATCACTGAAAACATCTGAGGACTGGCTGCTACTTAGATGGGTGACCATCCGGGTTCACCACATACTGTTCATATTTTGCTTTTGGCGGAGGAAACAGGAGGGGTGGTGGCATGAAGTCCCTACTCACCAGTCTTTGTACCGATCCCCTGGATCAAATTCCAGTGTCTCCCAGTGACTCATGACACATGTGATACTGTTGATGGTTATCCGTCCTTCGGATGGAGACTTTAAGCTTGGCGGACCTCTTGGTACTCTTCGAGCGGAGTAGTCTACGTGCTGACACTGGGTTTCACCCTCTCCCTTCTCTCATCATCCCCAGCACGAGCATGACACTACATCCCACGCACATCCATTACACTCACCTACACTTCGCGAAGGAAAGGCGCCTGTCGGGCTGATGGGTAGGAGAAACCTTTCCAATTAAGCTGGTTAACCTGCCATTTGGCGTCTCCCAGCCACTCACGCTATACTTTCCTTTACTCAATAATACTTTTAAGAATAATATTTACCATTTCTTCTGTTGCAGTACGTTTATTTGATTGATTGCCATACAGTGTTATCTGCAAAATAATTAATTCTACTTGTTTTGTTTTAGGTGGATGCTCGTTACATATGTGAACAACAATACTGGACGTAAGATTAAACTTTGTGGCATCCCATAAGCGATTCCTGTCCAGTCAAAAGCATCTCTCCTGATTACAATGGCTGAACAGTTAAGTAAAACTTTGTGCTTTCTTTGGTTAGATATAACATTATCCTCTGGCTTACTGTACCTTCAGTACTGTAAAACCTCAGTTTATCTAGGAGGATATCATGATTTACCAGGTGAAATACCTTTTTCTAAATCTACAAGTATAAATGCCGGTTTGCCTTTATTCAGTCTTCTAAGAAAGATCGTTCTTTCGTTTCTTAGATGTTGTTATTGTGGTCTTCAGTCCTGAGACTGGTTTGATGCAGCTCTCCATGCTACTCTATCCTGTACAAGCTTCTTCATCTCCCAGTACCTACTGCAACCTACATCCTTCTGTATCTGCTTAGTGTATTCAGCGCTTGGCCTCCCCCTATGAGTTTTACCCTCCACGCTCCCCTCCAATACTAAATTTGTGATCCCTTGACTCCACCGCTCGTGGTCGTGCGGTAGCGTTCTCGCTTCCCACGCCCGGGTTCCCGGGTTCGATTCCCGGCGGGGTCAGGGATTTTCTCTGCCTCGTGATGGCTGGGTGTTGTGTGATGTCGTTAGGTTAGGTTTAAGTAGTTCTAAGTTCTAGGGGACTGATGACCATAGATGTTAAGTCTCATAGTGCTCAGAGCCATTTGAACAATTTTTTTGTGATCCCTTGATGACTCAGAATATGCCCTACCAACCGATCCCTTCCTCTAGTCAAGGTGTGCCACAAATTTCTCTTCTCCCTAATTCTATTCATTACATCCTCATTAGTTATGTGATCTACCCACCTAATCTTAAGCATTCTTCTCTAGCACCACATTTCGAAAACTTCTATTCTCTTCTTGTCCAAACTACTTCTCGCCCACGTTTACTTCCATACATGGCCACACTCCATACAAATACTTTCAGAAACGACTTCGTGACACTTAAATCTATACTCGATGTTAACAAATTTCTCTTCTTCAGAAACGCTTTCTTTGCCATTGCCAATCTACATTTTATATCCTCTCTACTTCGACCATCATCAATTATTTTGATCCCCAAATAGCGAAACTCCTTTGTTACTTTAAGCCTCTCATTTCCTAATCTAATTCCGTCAGTAACACCCGACTTAATTCGAAAAAAAGAAAAAGTGGTTCAAATGGCTCTGAGCACTATGGGACTTAACTACTGTGGTCATCAGTCCCCTAGAACTTAGAACTACTTAAACCTAACTAACCTAAGGACATCACACACATCCATGCCCGAGGCAGGATTCGAACCTGCGACCGTAGCAGTCGCGCGGATCCGGACTGCGCGCCTAGAACCGCGAGACCACCACGGCCGGCTACTTAATTCGACTACATTCCACTATCCTCGTTTTGCTTTGGTTGATGTTCATCTTATATCCTCCTTCCAAGACACTGTCCATTCCGTTCAGTTGCTCCTCCAGGTCCTTCGCTGTCTCTGACAGAATTACAATGTCATCGGCGAACCTCAAAGTTTTTATTTCTTCTGTGTGGATTTTAATCCCTACTCCGAATTTTTCATTTGTTTCCTTTACTGCTTGCTCAATATACAGATTGAATAACATCGGGGGTAGGCTACAACTCTGTCAAATTCTGAAGGTGGCAGGGGTAAAATACAGGGAGCGAAGGGCTATTTACGTTTCTTGCATAATGTTGTGAAAATCAGCTTGCATGAAGTCTGTTTTGGTTACAGTATTGAAGTAAATTTTTGTATGTATCTTCTCTACAAATATATAGAAGCAAGAAAAGATAGGGGCCCCGCAGTTCATCACTGTTACAGGGTCCCCGCGACCTTAAACTGACCTTGACATAGTACACAGAACAAATTACGCGTCTGACTGGTCGGAAGACAGTTTCGTTACTGCACTGTAGCTTCTGCTTCCACTACACAGTTGTGTCGCTATGAAGCAGGAGTGAGGTGGAGTGTGATATTAGATGATTGAGGCGCGCCGACCGCGGCGGCAGTCGCCGCGTGGCGCAGGCGGGGGTACTGACCGGGCGACTGCGGTTGCCGAAATGCTCGACCTAGGCCACGCGGCCCGGCCGCCATAGTTCGCGGTCCTTCACCCTGCGCGCTGCTCGCTCCACGCCGGACCGCGCGCCCAGCTGCTCGAAGCGCACCCACCCCGCGCAGGGGGCTCGGATATCATCCGCTCTGCGCATGCGCTACTTGCTGCACAACACTGCCCTCTGCCCGCCATTCCACTCAAACTTTATTGCCCTTATCTGCAGAAATCCTTCGGCATTCCCGACGCCATAGCGTCACGAAGTACCATCACTGTTACCGCCCACCGTTGTCTAAGCCCTCCTCTTGCGTCTACAAAGCAATGAACGAGCAGCACTGGCCTGTTTTAAACCATTTACTTCCGTTCCTTACACTGTCCAGGATGAGAGGATGGATGACATGCCAAAGTCTCTTTGCATGGTTCTTCACCCATCTCTGCAACGAAACTGTATGTATGTATGGACATTCCACGTCTTCTCCTGCACAACTGAACCAGTTTCAACCAAACTTCGTACGCATATCGCTGTGTGCAAAGAATAGCTCTTGCGGTGGTAAAAACAACCTATCTATCAAAGGGGTGGGATGAAGGTGAAAAAGTAGTGTAGCTCACGACGCACAAATACCCAGATTTTACTTAGCCAGTTTTTGAGAATGAGAGCACTTAATGATTTGCAAGAAACCTTACACATAGTTTCAAACCTTTACGAAACTTCTTCTCACTGGCAACCCCCACGTAAAGGAAAAAAGTTTATCCCTTACTACGTTTTCACTGTTCGTGTGTTAAAACTGTCGCATCAGACATGACGTTCGAATTTATTACTTCTTTACTATTAACTGCATTCGTGTCACGCTTTGCAAATAGTACTCACATATCCCACTGAATGTAACTGCAAAATTAAATCATTGTACGACAAATAGATCCAAAGACATGGCATCATATACACTGAGACGCGTGAAAAACTACCACACTGTGCATGAACGTTTAAATTTGTATCGATTTTGCGTCCATTTTCCATTTTGTGTGGCTTTATGACGGATGAACTAAATATCCAGGTACTTTTACACGATCTGATGATGCCCAAAAAGGGTGAGACGCATCATTCTTATTAAAAAATTTCACTACCAATTCTGTTTTTATTCTGAAATAGGTTTAAATTTATCGCTTCTATACTATTAACTCTATTCGGAACACATTTCGCAGACAGTATCCACTTATTCCCTAGCGCACGTCCGTATGAAATATAATACAGTCGGGCGATATTTTTTCTCACAATGAGAAACAATGTTTTGAGTTGGCATCTATATGTATCACGTACTATACAGTCCTCGCTTCACGCTCGTCACTTTTTTAAGTTTCTCGCAGTAATAAAAAGGTGGCAGCACTTGAGAAAACCACAGTGCTTACGCGCTAACGACGACCCACGTGAAAGAAGAGGTAAGAAACAGAAACACTATTGTTTATTAGAAACAGTCATGATAACTACAAGCAAATAAGTCTAAATACTTAAGCTGTGTAACGTTCTCAGTGCACGTCTCAGGAACGTGTAAACGGATTGTATCAAATTTTATGAAATCGGACTTTATAACTATGCTTTGCACATTATCAGACCAGCTATATAATTGATGTAGAACAAATGTAGTTTGTCTGCTACATGTTATTTGCTACTAATGAGGAAATGAATAGTTTCCTGGGCTACAGACTGATGTTTAAGAATTTAACAGTGTTTGTATTGTATAAGTGTACGTGGTTATTAGGTCTGACGGATTCAGAAATTCTGGAGACGCTACTGGGGCCCACTGATCGCAATATTTCGGACGGAAGCAAATGATATGAAGCAAAGAAACGTAAACCAGTACAAGCCATCCAATCAGCATGGAAAAGATCTAGGAAAGCATTGCATTTGTCAGAAATTTATGCTTGGAGACAAATATGTAGAGCTAGATGCTTCAGTCATAAGACCGTAAAAAGCCAGACACGTGCTGTGTTCCTGTGTTTTGCTTCAAAAAGGAATTTGCTTCAAAACTTTCCACACAGTATGCAACAGTATGTGGAAGCAGAAATTCGAAGTTCAGTAAGCTACATACGTACTTAATCACGTATATTATTACATAAGAATATGTAATGAACAAAGCTTTGAAAAATTTATTCTTTGAAATGATTTTATCTTTGACAATTTTGCATATTGTACTTTTTAGTTTCATAAAGAGCCTTGAGAGACTAGTGCATATCATCTCTGATTTCTGTTAATTAATGTTTCCTAACTCAAAATTTCTTAACATTCCAATAAACAGCAATAAAGAAGCGTTTTAAACATTAGGCTATTTCTGCTTCATGGAGACCTAATGTGTCATATTTGATACATGGGCTTCGGTTACTTTTATTTGATTGAGTCCGGCTGTATCACATATGACATATGAACTGTCGGTCTTGTGTAGAATGTTTTTTTTTTCTTTTTACGAAATGTTGGCTGTTAAAAAGTGAAATATTACCAGTTTTATAATTCTTTCTCTAGAAGTTTGATTCTGTGGTCTCTAGAGGTTATTCTGCTAAATGTACATACAAAGTCATACCAATGTACAATCTATGGCACATAGTTCAGGAGACATGACGTGATAAACACTGAGTTGAGTGAAAAATTGCCATACCATTCATGTCGTTTAAATTTACTACTTCTTTAGACAGTGTCGACATATGCCCCTGAATGGTGGAGAAGGTGGACGGAGAGTGGGGGGAGGAGATGGCAGAGAAGGGTGCATAGGACACGTGAAGAGGGAGGGGAAGGAGGAGATTCTCTGATAGAATTGCAATAAACACATGCCCGGGCAACGCCAGGGACTCAAATAGTTCTTTCATTTAAAAAATCAAAATAAATATCGCGCCTGTTCAACGCTATCACGGGTGTGCCTCCATCTGAGCATAAGCACAGAGGGGGTGCAAAAATTGACCAAACGAAAGGTAGTTGATTTAAGAATTAACCGGGAGGCTGCTAGTATTACCTGATGCGTAAGAATAGATTTTCGCAGGGACCGCCATTATAAGAGCACGCAGTTGCCACCGTGATACTTCCAAAGTGACATTTTGACGAAGTGCAGTCTCACTATAAAGAAACGATTACAACCGAACACTCAACGATGACCAAAAATGGTCGAGTAGGAGAAAAATTGTTGTAGTCGACAATTTTTGTACAATAGTTAGAGGGAGTGCAATGAACAGAACAGTATACTAAAACTCCGACTGATGGGATGTGAGATTTGTTCGGGCCGGGGATGGGGTAGGGGTGGAGGGGGGGCGGTCCTTAAAGGCAACTTTTTTTGTTTTTCTTGAAGAACTCGAAAACCGTGGCTTCTAGCGAAAATTATTCCTGGTACAAAATTAAACTGCATTTAATTTCCTACAAAAAAGATCCCATTCATTTTTTTCTCTAGAACTAACAATTTCCGCGTTGCAGGGGATGGAAGTCGCAGGTAATTAAAATACCGTTTTAATGGTATAAATTTATGTTTATTGTTAATGGAATGGATTAGGACTACATATCAAATGAATATGGCACAACTAAGTGCAGTAGAGCCGTATTCTGGGGTGTAACTGGGCGGAGGGTGGGAGCGGAGAGTAGAAGCGTGAGGGAAGGTAGGTCGCGGGACTGTCGTTTTCACTTCCCTCCTTCATAGTTCTGCAAGCTGGAGAACGAGAGGGCGATTCTCCGCTCTACCTATCACACTACGTTACAAGAAGCAACTATGGGGTGTTTCAATAAGTTACACCCATACTTTCACATTGTGTCTTATGAATCACTGGTGATACAGCGCACATAAATGTTATTTTCAGTTTATTGAGTAAATATTTGCAATTTTTAAATGAGCTGCTATGTAGGAAACCTCCAAAGCTGTAGCTGTCAGTTGTCTACACATCCAAATGTACTATGCTGTCAGCGTGTATTCGACAGTGTCGATTTCATTATATCCACTGTCCACAGAATGAGTGATATCAAGTGCATCTCGGGAGGCCCAGAGGTTTAACTTGCCTCCCTCATCAACAGAAGTAGGCCGTAAAACAGAGATACGAACATGCGTAGGTCACCTAGGTGTTCAGATGCTTCAGCACAAGTCAAGCCATGCACTGCTGCAGATTACTGTTCCATACCTGAACACTGTCAGTCTCACTCCATCTGACATATCCATGCCCACTTTGCACGATGTATTGTCGATGCGTGGTAGATAGCTCCACTCAGTGCGGCCCACTCAAGAGCCTGCACTTCCTGAATGGAAGAGGTTTTTGCAGTCTATCAGTAACACAATGGTGAGAGGAACACAATAACTTTCTGGTCATTCATTAACTGCACCACAATTACGAGGCTTTTCAATACGCTATGAACTGCAGACAGCGGCAACTTTTGCGAATCCAATCTCTTTCTCGTTAATACTATAAATGTCACTGACAACATCACACTTACATATTTAACTCTTTCGAGCCATTTTTATAGGAACGTTCTTCACATAAAAGCTCACTTTATAACTTCAAATAAGTTACCACTTAATAAAGTGAATCCACTACATAAACACGAGGTCAGTGAAGCTGTTTTGTATACTCACATAAGAGGACAGGACAGAAATTGCTGTGGAGGTAGTCTGTCTGTAAACTGAAGAGTCAGTAGCTCTCAGGCTGGGGACGGTGGGAGGGGGAGTTTCCTTTCCAAAAAGAATGCTACAACTGGCGTACAGGACCTCAAAGAATCAATTTCCCCTCCAGCAGTGTAGAACAGTGTCCAGAGATTTACTTATAATTGGTCCATATACCTTTCTAGTATTAGTAATAAGCAGTAACTGTATTCCATGTAGTGTTAACGCACTTTGTGGGACATAAACACCCTTCGGTTGTGTCTGGGCACAGTGTGGCCAGTGATTCACAGGGCGAGTCGTGGAAGCATTGTTGTAACTGTGTTAGACACCCTGTAGTTGTCTCTTGTGACATAAAGTGGTAGACAAGGCGGACACTCCTTAGGCGGAACTAAGAAGCAGGAAAGTTCATGAGCACAATCTGGCGACCTACCTTCCTGGGTACCTTCCACCCTCCAGCCTCCCCTCCAGTCCGTTACCCCCTGCTAGCTCGCTCCCAGTATGGAGAATGCCTGCCACTTGGTTAACATACAGTCATGCCTGGGAGAAGACTTGTGTAGGGAACCAACAGTAACGATTTTATTTCAAAAATGGTTCAAATGGCTCTGAGCACGATGGGACTTAACTTCTGAGGTCATCAGTCCCCTAGAACTTAGAACTACTTAAACCTAACTAACCTAAGGACATTATACACATCCATGCCCGAGGCAGGATTCGAACCTGCGACCGTAGCGGTCGCGCGGTTCCAGACTGTAGCGCCTAGAACCGCTCGGCCACTCCGGCCGGCGATTTTATTTCCTTTTTATGTTTTAGTTTATCTTTAATCCTAACCACGCGCAACACTGTGATATATGAGTGTGTGAATGACTGGAAGTGCGTTAGTGGGGACAGAGTAGGTAACTTTCTTGGTTCTCCTTGCAGAGGCAGGGGAATGTCCGGACAGAGATAACAGATTGTTACACTATTTTCTAAAAAAAAAAATACGTCTCGCAATTGGGTAGGCAGACCAATGCGCAAGCTGTGCAAATTTCCACCGAACACGTGTTGAAATTTTGCACCTTAAACTGGTGGCAGGCTTCAGCAATGAGCGCTCGCTCTTTTAGCATCCGCCTGATTGGACAAAGTGCTTCGCGTCATGGTGTCGTTTCTTGGTAATTGGCTGTCCTTCGCGTCAACTCAGGAACACTGCACCACACCACAGCGTCTGGGAACTTCAGAAATGTTCTGGATTAGTCATTCGGGGTCTCACGGTGCAGTAAGTAGGTTGTGCTGCTTCTGAGAGCACTTAGGATAAAACATTTTTGGTTTGGATTCTGGTTAGTCATTTCGTTTCGTATTGTAGGTCATCTCCACAGTAATTAAATTCAGTTAACAAATAAGTTTTGTACCTAAAATATGCATGTGTCAGTTTAATCGATTTCAACTTTGACTTTGGAATGACAACTTGTTTTCACTATCCACGATTTGTCCCTTTCGAGCGTAATCCGTTTACACCACAATGGCGTTGCAAAAAAACTCATTATCACCTTTTTCGATGATGGTTCGGTCTTCGATTATTTTCGGCGCTGTTGAATCCACGCCTTTCCCTTCCTTTGCTGTTTTGCCTCCGGGTCATAACAAATACACCCAGCTGTCATCCATGATGAACAAGAGCCTATAGAATGCATCTGGATTGGCCTGGCACTGCTCTAACATTTCCGCTGCTGCTTCAGTTCGATGGGCTATTTAAATGGGTGTAAGCGGCCGCGGAAGCCAGCTGGCGCTGACTTCTTACGTTTAGAATGCCGTGCAAGATGTTGAAAACTCATCCACTATCGATTTTCACTTCCTGCACTAGCAAAAATGATAGATCGGCCTCTTGCAATTCGCGGTTCTTCTAAGTAAGAGGATCTGGCTCTTGGTTTTTCTAGATTTAGATTTGTTTGACCACACTGGAAGAGTTTGCCTCACCTATTCACTTAATCATACAATGATGTGTTGTTGCCTTCCACTTCGACCAACGCGACACTGATTGTTGCAGCGTTGTTCTCCTTTTGGAATGTACAGTACAAATTATTGCACGATGTAATACTTTATCAAAGATTTGTCATAATTCCTTCTTGGATATTTGAAGGTTTTACCGGGCTTTCACACATGTACCTGCAAAAAAAAAGTATATATATATATATATATATATATATATATATATATATATATATATATATATAAAATCATTGTGTGACTGTATTTTTTAAAATGATAATTAAAAATACCATCAAACTCATGTCATATAACGATTTTCGAAGTCTTGTTTTTGTGACAACATTATCCCAGAAGAGAAACAGTAGCTTAAGTTCTCCACTTACGGCCAAGGTTTGTAGGGGCTTTCTTAGATTATAAGCAAGAGTCGGAACTGGTAATCCCCTCTGACATATTCATTAATAATTGGGCAACCATCTGCCTTACAATCATCTCACTTGCTACTTAGTATAAAGCAACAGAGGCTCGTAACGTTACGAGTATTTCGGTGTTATTTGTCCATGTAGGGCTGATAATGAGGGGAACTGAATTTGTTTGCTTGGTTGGATGCAAGTCAGCGGGACGAAGACATGGTTCAGCCGTCCCAGGTGCGCTGAGGTATGGAGACGAGGAGTCCACCGTTGGAAATGGGTAAATTCAAAATCGACGACTGGTGCCTCGCTTACCGGAATATGGAATGAGCACCAGTTCAAAAAAATGTTCAATTGTGTGTAAAATCTTATTAGACTTAACTGCTAAGGTCGTCAGTCTCTAAGCTTATCCACTACCTAACCTAAATTATCCTAAGGACAATCACACACACCCATGCCCGAGGGAGGGCTCTAACCTCCGCCAGGACCAGCCGCACAGTCCATGAACACAGCGCCTCAGACCGCTGAGCACCACTGGCAGATGACTTCTTACAGCTCTTTGAGAATCTACGATGATTCACAGTCAAATATTAAAGCAAATTTGAACACATGCGGTCTCAAAAAAAGAATGCACATCCAATGAGACAGCAATATTTTTAATATCTTGAAAACTACAGAAGTTAGTAATTCACAGTGAAGAAACATTTTCGCAGTGAACCACTGAATTAACAACTTTCAAACGCTTTATGCGATTTCAACAAACTATGTATCAGATTGATAGTATTGCACTATAGCTATCATCCCTGAAAGCCACTCTTCTGGATCTATATTATTTATTGACTTATGACGTCCTTTATATAATTTTTATTACGCAAATTCTCCACAATTACACGGAAAATGAAAACAGCATGAATACCTCATATTTTGTCATAATGGATTTATTTAATGAACAATTTACTACTTTGTCAGTAACTAACTTTATTTAAGTATTAATTGCAGCTGATGATACAAAATCATGGTAATTTAATAAGTGCTCAGGCACATGAGTTAGCTCATACCATCTCTGTAAAAGAGTCCTGAAAGACACTTATTACAAGCAGCCTAAATAATTGTTTAAAAAATACTAATGACAAATGGTTCAAATCGCTCTGAGCACTATGACACTTAACATCTGAGGTCATCAGTCCTCTAGACTAACTAACCCAAGGACGACACACACATGTATGCCCGAGGCAGGATTCGAACCTGCGACCGTAGCAGCGGCGTGGTTCCGGACTGAAGCGCCTAGAACCGCTCGGCCACAGGGACCGGCTACTAATGACAATCTGATGTCATTAATTGAGGGGGCACTTGTGTAAGATAACTGGCTTATTTGTTAATGGACAAACCTTTTTTATATTAATTGTGAACGACTTTAATGTAACTGAATATTTATAACATTTCTTTATTTAAGTATTGTTGGAAATATGTTAGTTTAGTCTGGAAAGTGGTCAAGTAGAGTCAAATGATGTTTGTTGAACGCAAGAATGATGTGTTTTTTTGGGGTACTGGGGTCAAGTGGACTTTTTGAACGAAGAGCTCAAGGGAGTTTTAGAAATATTCAGACCTGCCTGTGGTACTGAGTGGTATTCGATGGTGGAGATGTTTGATTATGGGTGGTGAAAGGCCGCTACCATACTGTAACTTCTGAAGGGACTTTATATTTAGAGAGGTCTCAGTGTGTTCCCGAGTACGACTCTTAACTTTTTTCACTTGTATTACAGAACTGAGGATGGGCAGAGTATGGGTTATTATTCCTGGTATCGTGTGTATTAATTCGAACATTGAGCTCTTTTGAGTAGTGGATAGTTCATGTATTGTGATTACCAAGTGGAGTTATTTTTCTTGTATACTTGATTACAATTTACTACCGTCTTGTAACGCTCTCAATGTAGCTTTACTGCATTTGATAAGGGTATTTACTGTCTGTATTTTAACTTAATGTCGTAGGACCACTTCACGTTTATTTGAGATGTCCTTTCTTGAATAAACATGAATCAACACAGTTCTCTGTCATCTACAGGTACATCAATTGCAGACGCTAGAATAGAACCCTAGCGAATTGGCTGCAGGGTATGGAAGTAGACATGGGCCGCTAGACTATGACCACATCGAGGTATTCTTTTTAAGCAGAGCCGTGTACAGTCCAAGCACGTAAGGCGTGAGTAACCAAAGGTAGAGACGCAACTGATTTGGTGGTATAGTATGCTGTTTGGAAGAGCAACTACACTCAGCGGCAAATGTCAGCGACCGTCGCAATCGGGGTTTTATCATTCGGGGTAAGAATTTAATCTCTTTACTATGTGATACATTTCCAAAATCCACTGCATGATAGGCAGTTTGCGTGGGTCGTTCCGAGCCTTAGATTCTGGAGCAGTTGCTTGCGTGAGGGTCGGTAGCGAATGGTAGTGGTGACAGAAGAAGAAGGTTACGCACAGCCGCGCTGAGTTTGAGTCTGCAGCAGCCAGTAGCAGCGGAGACTGAGTGCCGCAGCGAAAGTGCAGGCCACCGGCGGCGATTTCGTTCATCAGCGTCGGCATCGGCAGAAATCTACACAATCTGCAGCAGCAGTACAGCAGAAACAGCCAGCATGAACATAAGTTAAGCACATGCGCCGACAGTACACTACTGGCCACTAAAATTGCTACACCAAGAAGAAATGCATATGATAAACAGGTATTCATTCGACAAATATATTATACTAGGACTGACATGTGATTACATTTTTACGTAATTTGGGTGCATAGATCCTGCGAAATCAGTACCCAGAACAACCACCTCTGGCCATAATAACGGCCTTGATACGCCTGGGCATTGAGTCAAACAATACTTGGATGGCGTGTACAGGTACAGCTGCTTATGTAGTTTCAACACGATACCACAGTTCGTCGAGAGTAGTGACTGGCGTATTGTGATTAGCCAATTGCTCGGCCACCATTCACCAGACGTTTTCAATTGGTGTGAAATCTGGAGAATGCGCTGGCCAGGGCAGCAGTCGAACATTTTCTGTATCCAGAAAGGCTCGTACAGGACCTGCAACATGCGGTCGTGCAATATCCTACTGAAATGTAAGGTTTCGCTGGGATCGAATGAAGGGTAGAGCCACGGGTCGTAACACATCTGATATGTAACGTCCTTTGTTCAAAGTGCGAACAAGAGGTCACCGAGATGTGTAACCAATAGCACCCCATACCATCACGCCGGGTGATACGCCAGTATGACGACGACGAATACACGTTCACCGCGATGTCGCCAAACACGGATGCGACCATCATGATGCTGTAAACAGAACCTGGATTCATCCGAAAAAATGACGTTTTGCCATTCGTGCACCCAGGTTCGTCGTTGAGTACACCATCGCTGGCTCTCCTGTCTGTGATACAGCGTCAAGGGTAACCGCAGCCGTGGTCTCCGAGCTGATAGTCCATGCTCCAGAAAATGTCGTCGAACTGTTCGTGCAGATGGTTGTTGTCTTGCAAATGTCCCCAATCTGTTGATTCAGGGATCGGGACGTGGCTGCACGAACCGTTACAGCCATGCGGATAAGGTGCCTGTCATCT
This sequence comes from Schistocerca gregaria, assembly GCF_023897955.1. Lineage (NCBI taxonomy): Eukaryota > Metazoa > Arthropoda > Insecta > Orthoptera > Acrididae > Schistocerca > Schistocerca gregaria. The sequence goes on from NC_064922.1 coordinate 621,727,700, forward strand.
CGTCTGCTAGTGATACGAGGCGGTTGGGATCTAGCATGGCGTTCCGTATTACCCTCCTGAATCCACCGATTCCATATTCTGCTAACAGTCATTGGATCTCAACCAACGCGAGCAGCAATGTAACGATACGATAAACCGCAATCGCGCTAGGCTACAATCCGACCTTTATGAAAGTCGGAAACGTGATGGTACGCATTTCTCTTCTTTACACGAGGCATCACAACAACGTTTCACCAGGCAACGCGGGTCAACTGCTATCTGTGTTTGAGAATTCGGTTGGAAACTTACTTCCACGTTGTAGGTGTCGCCACCGGCGCCAACCTTGTGTGAATGCTCTGAAAAGTTAATCATTTGCATATCACAGCATCTTCTTCCTGTCGGTTAAAAAATTTCGCGTCTTTAGCACGTCATCTTCGTGGTGTAGCAATTTTAATGGCCAATAGTGTATTTATATGTGTGAACCTACAGATCACCGTCAGCGATGGAGCCTGCAGTGAATGAACAACCACCTGGTCTTAATGGTTCATGTAATGATAGTGGGGCCAGTTAGTCCTAAATCTGAACGTGGTAGTGTCAAATTGAAATTACTGATGGGGCAGATAGTGCGAAATCAGAGGGAGGATATAAACTTTCAAACAATACATCGTCACGATTAATGCAAATTTTCCTAGAAATGGAATCAAGTACGGGGGCATTGACTATAAAGATGGAACAGGGAATTTTTGTTCTCAGTTCAAATACTAAAAGTATAGAAGCTCATGTGGAAAAAATTAATTCAAATATTGATGGAGTTACTCATACAAAATTAGAAGTCATAAGTGCTGACATGGGCAAATTTTCCGACGAGGATGACCTAGTTAACACCAGAAACGATATAGGAGACAAATGTTTCGGGGAAGAGTTGTTAAGGATATGGGACGAGCTGTGTACCAATGTTATGAATTGTATGCTGAGCCAAATACGCTTGTCGAAGTGACCTGACAATTTGTCAGGTAGAGCAGTAGAATGTGAGAAAGAAGTGCTTAAAAGCAAAGAATATTTTGAAACTGTGTTAATTAATGGAGGAGTGCTGCATGAACAGCAGTTTAAACACACGAGAGCAAAATTAAATTATTTAGCAGAAATTAAGGCTACTGCTCTGATATGTGTTCAATGAGATAATTCAGGAACGACAAATTGTTTTTCAGGAGATGGAAAATACCATCCACTTGATTTTGTTGCTGCATGTTAGATGGTTATGTGTGATTAATGCCGGAAGAGAAAAAAAAATCGCGAAAAGGCATCTTGAGCGCAGTGGACAGTCATGTACAAATTTAATGAATGCTTCGCCGGCCGATGTGGCCGAATGGTTCTAGGCGCTTCAGTCTCGAACCGCGCGACCGCTACGGTCACAGGTTCGAATCCTGCCACGGGCATGGATGTGTGTGATGTCCTTAGGTTAGTCAGGTTTAAGTACATCTCCATCTACATCTACATGACTACTCCGCAACTCACATTTAAGTGCTTGGCAGAGGATTCATCGGACCACAATCATACTATCTCTCTACCATTCCACTCCCGAACAGCGCGCAAGAAAAACGAGCACCTAAACCTTTCTGTTCGAGCTCTGATTTCTCTTATTTTATTTTGATGATCATTCCTACCTATGTAGGTTGGGCTCTACAAAATATTTTCGCATTCGGAAAAGAAAGTTGGTGACCGAAATTTCGTAAATAGATCTCGCCGCGACGAAAAACGTCTTTGCTTTAATGACTTCCATCCCAACTCGCGTATCATATCTGCCACACTCATTCCCCTATTGCGTGATAATACAAAACGAGCTGCCCTTTTTTGCACCCTTTCGATGTCCTCCGTCAGTCCCACCTGGTAAGGATCCCACACCACGCAGCAATATTCTAACAGAGGACGAACGAGTGGTGTGTAAGCTGTCTCTTTAGTGGACTTGTTGCATCTTCTAAGTCTCCTGCCAATGAAATGCAACCTTTGGCTCGCCTTCCCCACAATAATATCTATGTGGTCTTTCCAACTGATGTTGTTCGTAATTTTAACACCCAGTTACTTAGTTGAATTGAGAGCCTTGAGAATTGTACTATTTATCGAGTAATCGAATTCCAACGGATTTCTTTTGGAACTCATGTGGATCACCTCACACTTTTCGTTATTTAGCGTCAACTGCCACCTGCCACACCATACAGCAATCTTTTCTAAATCGCTTTGCAACTGATACTGGCCTTCGGATGACCTTACTAGACGATAAATTACAGCATCATCTACGAACAACCTAAGAAAACTGCTCAGTTTGTCACCCAAGTCATTTATATAGATCAGGAACAGCAGAGGTCCAGGACGCTTCCCTGGGGAACACCTGATATCACTTCAGTTTTACTCGATGATTTGCCGTCTATTACTACGAACTGCGACCTTCCTGACAGGAAATCACGAATCCAGTCGCACAACTGAGACGATACCCCATAGGCCCGCAGCTTGATTAGAAGTCGCTTGTAAGGAACGGTGTCAAAAGCTTTCCGGAAATCTAGAAATACGGAATCAACTTGATATTTCCTGTCGATAGCGGCCATTACTTCGTGAGAATAAAGAGCTAGCTGCGTTGCACAAGAACGATGTTTTCTGAAACCATGCTGATTACGTATCAGTAGATCGTTCCCTTCGAGGTGATTCATAATGTTTGAATACAGTATATGCTCCAAAACCCTACTGCAAACCGACGTCAATGATATAGGTCTGTAGTTCGATGGATTACCCCTAATACCCTTCTTAAACACTGGTGCGACCTGCGCAATTTTCTAGTCTGTAGGTACAGATCTATCGGTGAGCGAGCGGTTGTATATGATTGCTAAGTAGGGAGCTATTGTATCAGCGTAATCTGAAAGGAACCTAATCGGTAAACAATCTGGACCTGAAGACTTACCCGTATCAAGCGATTTGAGTTGTTCGCAACCCCTAATGTATCTACTTCTAAGAGACTCATGCTAGCAGCTGTTCGTGTTTCAAAATCATGGAATATTCCATTCGTCTTCCCTGGTGAAGGAATTTCGGAAAAATGCGTTCAATAACTCCGCTTTAGTAGTTCTAAGTTCTAGGGGACTGATGACCTCAGATGTTAAGTCAGTGCTCAGAGCCATTTGAACCACGAATGCTTCGTTTACTACCTATTTTACTACCTATAAGGTGTTTCAGAGTATTGGAATGAAGCAAACAAATGCAACTTTAGAATGAGTTCCTAAACGGACCAAATTTCAAACACGGAAGTGGGTCGATGCGGGACTATTGTATGCATGAACTGTCTACATTGACATTTATCTTCGTTCTCTGGGAGTGTTGATGGAGATTACAACGCCCTAGAGATACTTACCGGAGTTTTTACTATGGGATCTTGTCCACAGTCCAACAATTTCCATCGACGAGTTTTTAGATATTCAGACCTTGAACAGGCGTTGAAACTAAAGCCACATAATGGGAACAGCAGACAGGGAAATGGGTACCGGAACGGGAACAATAGTAATATCCACAGTAATTATAATGATCATAACAGAAGTAATTGCCAGTGTAATAATAATTTTCAAAAGGGAAATGGGAATTCTCACAACAGAAATCAAAACCAGGAACGAAGATTTGATGGGCAGGAGCCTCACGAAATGCAACGCCAGAGTACGATGTCGGGAAATTAGAGACCGTTACATATCAGGTTCACAGACGACGAAATTTACAGGAATTGAAAAAAAACACGTTATTTCAAAAGTTCTCTGGGTGTCGAAAATTCGGAGAACAAGCTACAGATATTGGAGATGGAGATTGTAAGAAATAAAAATAAAACTGAGGATAATTTTAAGCAATGCAATCATAATGAGGCGCTAGAAATACGTTGAAATGTGTTGAGAGATTCGATAATGAGGATATTGGGCTGAAAAATTTATTTTGTGATAGGGAAATGAAAGATGGAATGAACGTACTTTTCTTCACTTAAAACTTCCGAGTTGTTAGGCCGTGGGCGATGTATGAAACTCTCCCCTGACGTTTAGTCTCCGACTGCGGGAGACATCCTCCGAGGTAAAGCGGTGAACTGCCCGGAAGTTTTAAGTGAAGACAACACCGGCCGTGAAAGCCTACATTGAATGTACTTCTGTTGAAAAATTCTGTGATCAATAGAGAGGAACAGGTGGATCTGAATTTGGTGGAGAGACAGGGGGTAGCAATTTACGAGAGAGCTTTAATCAAGAATTTTCTTTGAGTTCGCAATTTGTAGAAGGAATAAGTAGCCTATCAAGAGAAGATATAATGAGAGCGTGAGTGGAGCAGGAATTTGTGTATGAACGCTTCCTCTCTGTTCACAAATTTCAAGTGTACAGAAACAACAGCAATACCTTACATCCTAAGGAGTGAATTGTGATATTCAAAACGTCGCTACCACCAACTTTGCCATTAAGGCATAAATTGAAATTTCTCTGCAGCTATGTCGAAGGCCACAGCGTGACAAGAAGAAGATCAGTTGTGTTAAAGTGTACATCAGACGAAATATTTAAAGACACATTCTCAACAAGTTTTCGTCAAAGGCAATGCAAGAATTAATTAAACAGATGATCATAACGAGTAGAAATTTAAAAACATCTGGATTCTGAAGTCTTCTTTGGACTGATGCTAAAGAAAAATCAGTTTCTTGATGTGTCATATGGTACATCTGAGACTATTAGTTTTTTTTATTTGCAACTGCCCACTTGTTAGCAGCAGGTACTTGCAGGACGTAGCATTGAGGACACTGATGCTTTTAAGGGTCTGTTGTAGAAATTAGAATTTGCCTTAAGAGAGAAAAACCTGAGTGGAAGAAGAAGAGTGTGCAGACGAATCAGTTGGTTGGGCCACAACGTCACTGTAATGAATTCAGGAATAGCAGATTCAGACCCCAACGATCAGAACAGTTTCTATCGAATCTTCCAATTCGAGGAGGCGGAACCGTTATAGCAACGACAATGGAAACAGATTCGGATAGAACTGAGATGAACCAGAGAGGAGTAAGCTGCAGGCCGAAATAACTGAAATTCGATCTACCAATCGAAGGAGGAATAGAAATCCAGGAAATGTCGCAGTAAATGGTCAAAAACAAGAATTGTGTGGAAATGACGAGTCAACATATGATAAATTTGTTTTGAAGACATAATGCTAGTATTACATCTGGTAGGTTTATTTTTCGTTATTTTGTGTTTGCTTGTAGTAATTACGTAAGAGCGTCAATTGTTGCTTGAATTAGTAGCGTCGTATGTTGTATTAGGTTCAAAGAGAGAGAACTGCTGTGGTGTGTGATAATTTTGACTGGTGACCCCGGCATTTTTCTCCTACAAGTAGTAGTTTGTGTTATGTAAATTAGAGGATAAGACCTAGTAATGTGTTCACCACCGATAATTATATTAAAAGATAATGAATAGAAATAGGAACAGTAGTGAGAGGAGTGTAGATTGTGCAGGATTTCGTTGTGCCAAATTTTTGCATCAAGTGAATAAGCAAGGTGAAGACACATACAGCAGCGTTGGGAAGAACGAAGTAATTGTGTAGTAACAGGTGGTTTTCACTCGAGTTATTTGGATCCTGAGGAAAATAGTTTCTTTTAAAAATCAATATAGTGATCGGTATTTGAATTGTGCTTGATTTTGTATTTGGACCTATCTGGTGGAAGGATTTATAGTGATATGGTTTTTCTCCAAGCAAGAATATCACGAGACCCAGTAGTGAAGGGAGAGCTTTATAGTTAACGTCCATACCCAGGGAGTGTCAAGACCTAGTACTAAGTGAAATATTGTGATCCAATGTCGAGAATACATGTGGGCCTCTGTGATAAGCTAGTTCGGGAAATTTATTTTTTATTATGGTTTGGAGGATGGAATGTGCGGGTATTGTAGTGTTAGTGAGCAAGTTTCTGGACTTACACAGTTCGAAAGGGCAGTTAGAATTGGGACGATCCAGTACCAATATTTTGTAATAACATTACCAAACGTCGACAACGAACCTTACAAATAACCTTGAAACTCATGACTTGAAACGTACTGTTTGTGTATTTTTCTGCTCAAGCGGTGGAAACTGATCTTATGGAGATGGAGAAAATAGGAGAAAAGGAAGCCTCCCATGGATTTGAGGAGAGCGCCAAGAGAAAACATCGGTTATAAACAGAAGTCTTCTATTGAAAGTTGAGAATGTACTGACACATAGTTTGCTGCAATGTGACCACATTTGAGTAAAACGATTAAGCAACAAAAGAAAAATTTTTTGCATGTCATAATTATATCATTTTTTTTTTTACTGCCGCATGTATCTACATTGAAAAGAGAAGGTGCTGTGTGTGTGAAATTTTGTGTAAAGTTAATGTTCACAGAACAACTATATACTCCATGTAAAAACGACAAAGCAATAATGAAGATCATCGATGAGATCTTGGCCAAGAAGAGAGATGACAGAGAACGGAAGGAGGAAAGAATGCGCAATGGAAATGCGCTTTCCCTCGCATTTTCTCCATCTCCATTAGAGCAATCGAGCTAGCTGGCCAAAGGGAAGGCAGTGTATGCCTGACCGTTACATGTTTCTATTCACTTGGTGGATTCCATTAGGTGGTGTCAGAAATAACAGAGAAAATGTTATTACTTTAAGGCATGTACATAAAATAATTTATCGATGAAAGTAGAAGAGATGGTTGTGTTTAGTAACGACTAATAAATCTAACAAACTAACCTAATAACTTGTATGCTATGTAAATACAGTATTACTTTAAATTGATGGAGGCTTGTTCAGTTATAAATAATTGACGAATAAGAGGACTATAGTAAATTAAATCTGAATAATTTGTGATTTTTTAATTAATGCATTTACACCACAGAAAATTGAAAGGGCAGCTAACTGTGAAGAGATAATCCATAAAAAAGAAACTTAAACAAATATGATTGTGTAAATAATATATTAATAAGTAAGTTACAATAACACTGTAGTTCCTGGACATTGACCAATGTCCAGAAGATTATCGGAAAATGTAAGCAGAAGACATGGGCACTGGTAGGCAACCGCAGTTGAACAGCTATTGCCCCACATGCTGATGCTACCTTTCCTGGAAAGCCAGCTGTAGCAGCCAAGTTCGAGGAGATGGAAGAGACAAAAAGAGAGCAGCATACGGGGCATGCGGCAACAACTTTCGCTCACACTTGTGATGGAGTGAGTGGGACGCCTCAGCACTGAGCGGCCTGGTGAGACGACCTTGAAGGCAAGTCGCTGGGTCGCCCCGCCCCACATCGGAGGATGAGCTGCTGCCGCGACCGTAGAAGGAGATTAGCAGGCGTCACACCTACGATCCGAGCTAGGCTCCGTCGACTCATGCAACTTCAACATGTAACTGGTTCACATTAGCACACCACAGCAGTGGAGAAGAGACATTCAAATGCCAAGCTGCACATGTTGATGGATAGAGACAACGCAAAATCAAACACCACACATGTTCCTTTTATCTGACGTCAACAATGGCCAACCCACCATACATGGCAGCACTGCTTCTTAAAGATTTACACATGTTTTTCTCCTTGAAAGAATTTCATTCGTGGGACTTAGGGAAGGCAGGAAAAGGTGTGGACGGGGCTTTACTCAGTTACCGTTGGTTGCTCAGTAAACACTTACACTTTATTTAAGGAAATAATTTTTTAAAACAATCATTTTACAAAAAATTGACTCTAACACAAGCTACACTGACCGCTGAAGGCCTTATTAAGAAAGAATTCAAAATTATTTGTCGGCTGAAGGCCACAAGCAATAGGAATAATTTAAACAAAACATTATTTTTTAAACAATTGATACAATCAGACCAAATAAAGAAGGGAGTGATCCACAGACAGTGCTCCAAGGATCGACCCGGGAAAGTCCCTCAAACGTAACTAAGGTGAGACACGAACCCCAGTGTTATACTCACTTAACAGGATGACAACTCAAACCAGTCACAGTTTAAACGCAAGACCAACATTCTCGCAAAATCTACCTAACGTCCGATGCCCGATAGAACGATGGAATAACCCATGGCAGGCACACGGGCGGAATACACTCTTGACATCGTAAAACGACAAACATTATACAAGAGAACATGTTCAAAAGCAATAATAATCCGAGGTAATCACAACAAGTTGCCTCCACGAACCCAATACGCAGACAGCGTTAAAATGACTGCTCATTCAAAACCACACCAGATACACACGGATCCGCGAAAACAATTCCGCCAACAACTCAAACAATACCAAAACCAGTCACTGTGGAGCAACAAGGACGAATTACATGCCGACACCATTCACGCTGCCCTTCTCTGCAGACGTTCAATATTGCCGTTAATCTTACTTGGTGAAACTTCCTGGCAGATTAAAACTGTGTGCCCGACCGAGACTCGAACTCGGGACCTTTGCCTTTCGCGGGCAAGTGCTCTACCATCTGAGCTACCGAAGCACGACTCACGCCCGGTACTCACAGCTTTACTCCTGCCAGTACCTCGTCTTCTACCTTCCAAACTTTACAGAAGCTCTCCTGCGAACCTTGCATAACTAGCACTCCTGAAAGAAAGGATATTGCGGAGACATGGCTTAGCCACAGCCTGGGGGATCTTTTTCGGGCTGCAGCGATGCCGGAGATATGATGTTTTACCAGATTCCTGATATTCACGGTACACTCGTGAAATGATCGTACGGGAAAATCCACACTTCATCGCTACCTCGGAGATGCTGTATCCCATCGCTCATGCGCCGTCTATAACACGACGTTCAGACTCACTTAAATGTTGATAACCTAGCACTGTAGCAGCAGCAACCGATCTAACATCTGTACCAGACCGGTGTTGTGATATACAGGAACTGCCTACCACAGTGGCATATTCTGCCAGTTTTCAAATCTCTGTATTTGAATACGCATGCCTATACCAAATTCTTTGGCGCTTCAGTGTATTTTTTCTTGTGATTTGTGAATGTGGATATGTGTAGCTATAACATTTTTCGCACTCACATTAGCTGCACCCTTTTCAGAACACATTCACCTTGATATAATGTAAATCTCTTTTTTAATGTAACTTGTGACATGAACCACGTAACCACACATATTTATTTATGAATAGTGACCCGCTTTTGACAGAAATACTTTTATGCTTGTGCATGGACAAGTTCAATTAATGACATATTGTTGAACAATTCTTGTGACGTGTTGATATTTGTGAACACTTTAGGGTATTCTTTAATAACGAAAATGACGTCATAATTTAATGGGGTACAGTCTGATTTCTGGTTTATCATATTTTGTTGGTGCATTTTAAGATATATCATTACAAAAATTAATGCCGTATTTTATTGTGTCGTACGATAGGGATCTATGCATGTATGTTTTATGGATGAGTGACAGAACATTAAATACGCAAATTATTGTGTAGACGTGAAGAAATGAATGAAAATCAGTACGAATTGATTTGTAATGAATGAGATTGCACGCTAGGTATATTCATGGAATCAATTTTTATTTTTGTCACTGTAGAAAGGGAGACAAGACAACTTTCAATAAAAGCTTCAGAAAAAAAGTACAAGCAAGAGGAATAACTGAGCATGAATGTTTCCCACAAGTGTTATGGAAGATTTCTATGTCTGGTCAAAAATGGTTCAAATGGCTCTGAGCACTATGAGACTTAACATCTGAGGTCGTCGGTCCCCTAGACTTAGAACTACTTAAACCTAACTAACCTAACACGTCCATGGCCGAGGTAGGAATCGAACCTGCGACTGTAGCAGCAGTGCGGTTTCGGACTGATGCACCTAGAACCGCTCGGCCACAACGACCGCCTTGTATGTCTGTGTAGGCTGGCCAAGGAACCATGTTTGTTTATCGCATCTCGTCCAACTTCAAGCTTATATGAAAAATTTGACTGATGTTCTAAACATTCATGGTGGTGTCTGTTTGTTCTATATCGTGTCTCCCTACCACTTTCGCGCAACGTCGCTCTGAGCGTGTTTTTTAGGGAATTGACTTATTTGAACCTGGGACCTGTTGCTGGTAAGGAGACGCCAGACCACACATGACATGTAGAATTCAGAAGAGTTCAGTGAGACTAGCGATGATATAACCAAATACCATATGATCTCAGCGTCAGCTGCACTGCACTCCCTGTAAAAGAATCTTAATACTAACTAAATATAGTGGAAAGGGTTCAAGGCTTTCCTATTTCTAGTTAGCTGGTAAAATGACGTCGAAAAAGCAGTTAAGTTTACCATTGGAAATTTTATTCTACTCACAAAACATCATTTATAAATTGCACTATTGATAAAAGGAAATGTTTTAATACAGGATGGTAAAAACCAACTGTGTTCAACAAAAATGTGAACGAATATTCCCTGAATGGATTTCCAAGTTCTACAATCGATCGAAGGATGACGTATGCCATATCACATCTATAATCTAGGTTTAATTTAAGTTTCACAAAAGAAAAAACTATCAAAATGGTCTACAGTGATCCTCAATCATCGCGTTTCAGATCTGTTCTTCAAGTGGCAAATGTGAACACCATGAGTTTTAATTAACGATCGACACTAGCATTAAGCAAAAAAGGGGGTGTAACAGATGAGACTTCTGCAGTTCTGAGTGAAGCCTTATGCACTCAAAAATGCGGCATCGCGTGCGTTCATTACCTTGTCGGTGTTTAGGCAGCGTCAGGGCAGTGGCGGGCAGCACAGCTCCGCCCACATTGCCATCTCGGAAGCAACTCTCTCTAACTTCTCCTTACTACAATTTACCGAAGTAGGTTTAAAAAAGATATCTGGTTGTGTTTTCATCTGACCAATCAGGGTCTCAATGTTAACCTTAAGCTCCGCCTACAAAAATTCTATCTATCCAATGAGAAACGTTATACTTTTCGTGGTGGGGCAATGTCTTTAAAGTTTGCAATGTAACAGAGACGCTAAAACGTCTCACGCTAAAACCTGCACCTGGTGTGGTCCTTTTAGCGTTATCGTAAGATCTATACTGTTCTTCAGGAGGGCTCTAGCTTTTAACATGGGCTGGGGGGTGGTCCTTGACGTACCTGAGACGCGAAAAAGTCTCACGCTAAAACTTGCGGGTGGTAGTGGCCCTTTTTGTGTTATCGTAAGATCTATACTGCTTTTCTGGAGGGCTCTAGCTTTTAACATGGGCTGGGGGTGGTCCTTGACGTACCTGAGACGCGAAAAAGTCTCACGCTAAAACGTGCGGGTTGTTTACTCGTACAGGTAGGCTGGCGGCGTGGGTGTCCAGACCGTCCCTTATCGTAGGGCCTTCTAGCTTAACACGGTTCTGCTCTCAGCTTCTGTCCTTGTTTCTCCCCTCGGAACTGATCTGCCTCACGGTGGGAAGGTACGACATGCATTTAGGCATTCTTGTGTTAGTCTGTGGTATTCCATTTGCTCACTCGTTACTCGTATTACTTTGGTTAATTTAACGTCACTATTTATTCGGAGCTACGTGACATACTACTGGATTTGCTTATCATGTCATGGTTTTAATGGAAGGTGTTGGATTTGCCTGACACCTTACAATGTCATCCCATATCATTCGTTAGTGTTACAGCAAATGCACAGATTTTTGTAAAGGTCTGGATATCATGAAAAATGTCAAGCCATTCTCTATCTGACACTTATCCGGTTTGAAAATAACGCCAGAAACAGATTAAAGTCATGCGTAGTCCTATCACCACGTTATTATTTGATTCAAAAGGCAAGGATAACGACAGTGATTGCATAGGTCAAGTTATCTTTATTCATTGATCCCTTTTCTGTTTGGTAATTGGGAATAGATGCATAATGTAGAAGTTTCATTTACAAGCTGAGGCTGTGAACAGCCAGAGTTCATAGGACGCAACGGTTAATGACTGGCGTAGCTATTGCTAAGCTGTCGAGTTTCGGGTAGGGATCTGCTATTCAGCAGACCCTCTCAAGCAGATCAAGCAGAGGACCCACACCAGGATTTCGGACAGATGAATTTTCAGCATTTACGTGACACTTCCCTACAGGCCAGGCCACTCGTGCTGCTCTTCTTTGTACACGCCCAGTATCCCCTGTTACTGGAATCTGGCGAGGGCCCCACTCACGGGAGCAGTGTTCTAGGAGACGTCCCACGCGTCTTTTGTAAGCAACCTCTTTGTAGACTTATTACATTTCTACGTTTTGAGTAGTGCACAATTTTACACTTGTGAATGTTAAAAGGACTAAAATGTTTTCATAATCTACTTGAATATTTCTACAACATTTTTCAGATAGTACTTCATTATAATATTGTAAGGTTGCTATGAGTCGGAAGACATGTAAACGGATTTCCAGGAGAATATCATCTGTGCAGTCCGGAAGATATCAAAGGCAGATAATTGCTAGGACTGTCGGACTGTGAACTTACAAGGTTATGCACTCAAGAAGTTGAAGTGAACAACGTGCAGAAGAATGGAAAAGAAAACTGATGATACAAAATTGTCAAGGCTTCGTGACCACTTGTTGACAAAGTGCCTATTGGCTTCTGTCTCGGTTTCCTCAGCCGAGCCGGCCGCGGTGGTCTCGCGGTTCTAGGCGCGCAGTCCGGAACCGTGCGACTGCTACGGTCGCAGGTTCGAATCCTGCCTCGGGCATGGATGTGTGTGATGTCCTTAGGTTAGTTAGGTTTAAGTAGTTCTAAGTTCTAGGGGACTAATGACCACAGCAGTTGAGTCCCATAGTGCTCAGAGCCATTTGAACCATTTTCCTCAGCCGACGTTCGTCTGATGATTTTACTGAAGCTTCGCCAGCACGAGTGGCTGGCATTGTCAAAGCTTCACCCTCCATTGCCGGTGGTGAACTGGAGCCGAGCGCGAGGCCGCAGACTATATGTACCTGGAGTGATCATTTCCGGTGCGGTTCTCCTCTTACTACCTGCGACGGTCGTTCGCTGCAGTAAATCCCGGTCCACACGCAACGATCTGTCTGCGCAGACATTGGCGCAGATGTCTGTACATGCAAAAGATCGCTGCAAATGTGGTGTGTTCACACGACACAAACCCCAATCTACTACTCGCCCGCCATCTGTCGGTGTAGAAAAGACATATCCGTGGCAAGCGACTACGCTCCCCGTAAACGTCAAAAATGTAATTCAGTTATTTTGAAATATAGAAATGGAGGAAGTTCTGTTGTGGTCTGTGTTCGCAACTTGTGTTTGCAAAAAACAGTCAGACTAACCGCAGGAAACAGAGAAGGCGGTCAAAATCGTGTTGACAGTGGTTGCTAAAGCGAAAGCAGGTTTCTCACGCACATTTACTGCGGGAGTTGCAGGGCGAACCTGTTTTGTTTTACACTACCTCGTGTTCCATTTCCTGGCACACTGACACTCCAATTTCATCTTCAATTGTACACCTGCTTCGTGTTGGCGTTTCTTGATCATTAAGAAAGCCAAGCAGATCAAAATACCATAACGTTGGCTGGTATACTTGATTTACTCTTACACCAGATCCTCTAGATTTCTGAACTTTGGATAACTCTTTTCGATAAACAGTTCGCTGACAGACTTAATTTACTTGATTTGCCTTCATGAACTCATCCTTCAGGACAGCGTAAATGCTTCACATGTGTTGGGTATTATTTTACTCAGCGCTTGTTTCGATATTGCAGTTGAAAAATCCAAATCCTTGTAGCTCCTTCCTGTTGCTAGGAATCTTAATGTTACCGCCAGCCGTTCATGAGGAGAAATTGCTCTTCTCATACGAGTATTTTTTCTCATAATATGAGGGGTTACAAGCTTTAAGAGATAATTATAAGTTTCGACATCCACCCGTAAATAATTTCGCCAGTTCGCAACGAATTTTTTTTTATTGCCATTTCTCTGTTTGCCGATGCGTCAACTGCCCGCAGTTTTTCAATTAGAGCATTGTATGCTGATGTCTTTTTGTCTCGGTCACTATATTCTTTACCTTTAATCTTCCACAAACGTGGGTGGTTTCTACATATTTCAATGAATTCAATTACAAACTCTCGAGAACACTGACGAGTATCAGCCATTTTAATGCCCTATGCGCACAAATATAAACACTAGACTGAGCAAACAGCTGTTTCGCGCCAGATTTGCTCCAGCTTGTCTGCGCAGATGTGGTTGGAACCCACATATTTGATAGGTTTCGATTAAACCTCCAACTCCAACTTCCAGGTTTGCACACACCTCAGGTTGGTGCAAGTCTTCTGTCCACACGCAACGATCTGTCTACGCAGATTTGATGTGCGCAGACATTTGCGCAGACAGATCGTTGCGTGTGGACCGGCCTTAAGGAAGTCAGGATCCGTTCATCTTAAGCCTTTCTCCTTTCTTGTTGAAACTGTTCGCGCACGTTTTTGTATTTCTGCAGCTACTCTGAACAAGCCAGAACATCAGTGTCGGCGAATTTTACTACGTGGTCGGTCTCAAACAGTGCGTGCTCTGCCACGGCCGATTTCTCCACCTGCCCCAGCCTGCAATGTCGGGTACGGCCTTTCTGGGACACATTCCCAGATTGACGGACAGAATCGGCCATATACTGCGCAGACAAGGCGTAAAGACGATTTTCAAACCACCAAGGATGATCAGGGAGTGTCTTAGATGGGCGAAGGAGAAAACGAACCCACTTGCAATGTCGGGGTATATCGCATACCATGCACATGCGGGAAAGTTTATGTCGGAATGACTGGACGATCAATCAACACCAGAATCAAAGAACATCAGCGATAGGCTAAATAAGCAATAAATAAAATAAATAAGTAGAAAAAGCGTTTGAAAACGTAAAATGGTTGAAGGCGTTCTCAGGAAACTAGGCATAAGCTGTAAGCAAAGAAGCATAACATACAGTATGTAGAAGAAGGAACTGCGACAACTGAGAAAGTCAAAAAAAGAGGTGCTCGAACTAAAAAGGGCGTAAGGCAGTCTTTCTCATCTTCTATTCAACCTGTGCGTCGAACAAGCAACCACGGAAATGAAAGTAAGGTTTAGGAGTAGAACTGAAATTCAAGGCTGAATGATAAGCCACAAAACTTGCTGATGACATTGATACCCTCATTGAAAGTAAATTGAAGGCCTCTTGAATGCAGTAACTGTCCACTGATCACTGAATATGGATTGAGAGTAAATCAAATGCTCGTTAAATACCATTGACACCTGCAGAAATTTTCCATTTTTTTTCTTTTAATGTCACTTTCTCTACATGTCATGCTCCAAGAACTAAATTTTGTAGTTCTTACAAAAAAAGTTATAATACTCTAGAGAATTGAGGGTTGTCCATTCATCACATCAATAAAAAACTCTTTGCCCCACATTCCAGATACGGGGAAGGGGGAAGGGGCGAGTGACTGTTTTGCTTTTCGCCCCTCTTGGGAACGCTTATGGTAGTACCAAAAACGGAAAGTTATTCTTGAGTCTACATAATCCACATAATGTCAGATCCACAAAAAAGGATATTTTACGTGCGAACAACTTTATTGGTACGTAATGACACTGATAGTAATCAGCAGTAGAAATATTAACGTTGAAGATCTCCAGGAAAAACCTCAAAAGCCTAGCTGACGGCATAAGCCGTTCGACAATGTCGTTATCCTTGGAAGCGCTTGTCATTTCACTTCTGCAGAGTCTTAAGAGAAGCTGGCTGCGTCTATTAAACGGCAATCCAAACATTTTATTTTATTCGCGACGTTAGTCTCTTCAAGGGCGCATGTCGACATAGCTCATGAATAACAACTTTTGTTTTGCATTTCTCAATTAAAGCGTTTAACCACTTTGAATATACGCGTGCTTTCTCACTACATCATTAAAAATGCTGTTTAGGAGTTGTTAATTCGTTTACCTTGTTTTGCATCAACAGTCGAAAAACGAAAGCAGCTCGTATTTCATAATGCCATGTGCCAATCATGTTAAATGTGCATCTGCAGCTAGGTGAACTACAATTTGTGATGTCCCATCTGCTGAAACAGTCACCACAGCTACCACTCAAATATTTTACTGAAAATGATATTGAAGATAGTTATGTAAGAGAAAGTATGAGGAGGGTGGGAGATGAACTTCCACGATAGTAAGCGCAAAAACGACAATGCCTACAAAGTAACCCTTATAATAATATTCCATCATCTGTATTTTACACGAAACTTTGTTTGTTTGAAATGTGGGTGCAGATGCGTCAAATTGTTGTCATACAGCTGACGTTATTGTGACAGCTGCACTTTTTCTTTTTATAATATTGATGAATAGCTCTAAATTTGAAATGCATCAGTTTACTGTACGAGGCTTTTGGAATCATATCTGACCGAGGTTTTAATGGCGTGTGAGTGCCAATGACGATTCAAAAAGATAAAAATTTGCTTACCATTATCGTTAGGTTTGCCAGCCAGCCTATGGTAGTGATGGTACACTTTACCACTTCTAATGGGGTTCTTTTCTCTCGTAAGTGTCATACATCTTATGTAGCATAACCGTCACATTATTTCTGCAGTTCGTGGATAGCAAATTTAGTAACTTTCTGCTATCAGTGGTTTGATGAAGAGTGTTTTCTACCAGTCGTGCAAATGGGTGAGAAACGTTTACCCAGCAAGTACAGAAAACTGAAACTGCCCAGTGTTGACGCATTGTCTTAGCACGTAAAATCATACAGAGTAACGTGATTTATATGAGCGGAGTTACTGGTTTATTTACAGAATTGTTGTCTTAATTTCGTAGGATGTTCCGAGTTTAAGATAACGTGAAAACCTGCAAGAAAGATGGACGTTAGTAAGGAAAGTGAATTTTACAATCTTTTCCTTTGTTTAGAGATTAATGTTGTCTTTTTCTCTTTTATGTTTTTTATGTAACGATTAAGTGTCAAATATACCTTTCGTTTTAATGATACCAGAAGATAACACTTTCATGGCCTAGCGCAGTAAGTTACACTGCGTCACTTACTATGCTACAACGAACTAGCAATTATTTAATGAAAGGTTTCCGGGTTACGGGAAAGCCATACACGTTGAAGACCTATAAATAAGGTTCGTAAATTTTTGACGATGCTATAAATAATACAAATTGCTGTTCTGAGCAATCTAGTCTGTGAATGTTACTTTTGGTAATGAAATAACTTCCTCATGAAGAAACATATGTTTTCAGGTACCGCGGACATCGTAGGCATTTTTTAAAATGGCCCTTACTTGTATCTGCCTTACGTTAATCAGGGAAAGTGTAAAGGAGAGCTTTCAAATAGAGATTAGAATCTAAGCGCCAGCGAAGCAATGCCTAGACCACAGCGCCATCTAGCCGAATGCAATGTTTATTCTGGATTCAACGGTAGACAGCTACACTCCTGGAAATGGAAAAAAGAACACATTGACACCGGTGTGTCAGACCCGCCATACTTGCTCCGGACACTGCGAGAGGGCTGTACAAGCAATGATCACACGCACGGCACAGCGGACACACCAGGAACCGCGGTGTTGGCCGTCGAATGGCGCTAGCTGCGTAGCATTTGTGCACCGCCGCCGTCAGTGTCAGCCAGTTTGCCGTGGCATACGGAGCTCCATCGCAGCCTTTAACACTGGTAGCATGCCGCCACAGCGTGGACGTGAACCGTATGTGCAGTTGACGGACTTTGAGCGAGGGCGTATAGTGGGCATGCGGGAGGCCGGGTGGACGTACCGCCGAATTGCTCAACACGTGGGGCGTGAGGTCTCCACAGTACATCGATGATGTCGCCAGTGGTCGGCGGAAGGTGCACGTGCCCGTCGACCTGGGACCGGACCGCAGCGACGCACGGATGCACGCCAAGACCGTAGGATCCTACGCAGTGCCGTAGGGGACAGCACCGCCACTTCCCAGCAAATTAGGGACACTGTTGCTCCTGGGGTATCGGCGAGGACCATTCGCAACCGTCTCCATGAAGCTGGGCTACGGTCCCGCACACCGTTAGGCCGTCTTCCGCTCACGCCGCAGCATCGTGCAGCTCGCCTCCAGTGGTCTCGCGACAGGCGTGAATGGAGGGACGAATGGAGACGTGTCGTCTTCAGCGATGAGAGTCGCTTCTGCCTTGGTGCCAATGATGGTCGTATGCGTGTTTAGCGCCGTGCAGGTGAGCGCCACAATCAGGACTGCATACGACCGAGGCACACAGGGCCAACACCCGGCATCATGGTGTGGGGAGCGATCTCCCACACTGGCCGTACACCTCTGGTGATCGTCGAGGGGAGACTGAATATTGCACGGTACATCCAAACCGTCATCGAACCCATCGTTCTACCATTCCTAGACCGGCAAGGGAACTTGCTGTTCCAACAGGACAATGCACGTCCGCATGTATCCCGTGCCACCCAACGTGCTCTAGAAGGTGTAAGTCAACTACCCTGGCCAGCAAGATCTCCGGATCTGTCCCCCATTGAGCATGTTTGGGACTGGATGAAGCGTCGTCTCACGCGGTCTGCACGTCCAGCACGAACGCTGGTCCAACTGAGGCGCCAGGTGGAAATGGCATGGCAAGCCGTTCCACAGGACTACATCCAGCATCTCTACGATCGTCTCCATGGGAGAATAGCAGCATGCATTGCTGCGAATGGTGGATATACACTGTACTAGTGCCGACATTGTGCATGCTCTGTTGCCTGTGTGTATGTGCCTGTGGTTCTGTCAGTGTGATCATGTGATGTATCTGACCCCAGGAATGTGTCAATAAAGTTTCCCCTTCCTGGGGCAATGAATTCAGTGTGTTCTTATTTCAATTTCCAGGAGTGTACTAGGCTACCAGATATCTCAGGAGACGGTTTCATGGACACTACCACGAAACTTTCAGTCTTTAGAAATAGACGAAGAAAATGATTGAAGATTCGATTGTACAGGATGTCAAGCGGTAAGTGTTCCTGATTCGAGGATATCTTGGTGGGAAGCATGCAGAATGTTATTTTAAATGGAGTTTCGTTGGCAGATGTAGAAGTAATTTCAGGAGTGCCCCAGGAAAGTGTATTGGGGTCATTTCTACTCATGTTGTGTGTTAATGACTTCGCAGACGATATTAATAGCAGCCTAAGAATTTTCATAGAGGATGCAGTAATTTATAGTGAAATAATGTTGCAAAAATATTCAGTCAGATCTTGATAAGATGTCAAAGCGGAGCAAAGATGTGCAGCTTGCTGTAGACGTTAATGATTGTCAAACTATGCACTTCACGAAACTAATAGAAGTAGTATCCTATGACTATCATATCAGTCACAGTTGGAATTAGTCAATTGATACAAATACCTGAATATAACAAGTTGCACTGGTATTGAACGCAACGGTCACTTAGTCCCAGCCGAAGGTAAAGCAAGTGGCAGGTCACTTCGGTTTATTGGTAGAGAGTAGAAAAACACAATCAGTCTACAAAGGAAATAGCTAACAAAATACCAGAGCGACCCACCCTAGAATACACTGATCAGCCATAACATTATAGTCACCTACATAATAGTCGGTATGCCACCTTTGGCACGGATATCAGCGGCGACGCATGGTGGCATGGAAGCTGGAGGGAGTTGGCACCACATCTGCAGACACTAGTCACCTAATCCCTTTGAATTGCTTAATATCCCGGGGGGGGGGGGGGGGGGGGGGGGGGGTTGCGTCGCCAACTCACGTAGGGCTGTGAAATAAAATTTGGACGTCGGTCGCCCGTACCTAATGTGACTTATCTCGGCCATTTCATGTGAACGTTCTGCGTAAAGCCGGTTTGACACAGCAGAGTCACCATTTAAGCGTTGAATCGTACACACGTTGACGTCGTTGGCACTGACGCCATGTTTCTTCAGTTTCGCATAAACAGCTCTCATCCCGCAGGTGAGTAACGCTGAGCTTCCATGGGCCCCCTACTGCGTCATGTCTTTTGTCATGGCAGAGCGATGGTGCAGATGTAAGCCTGGTGGTCTGTAAAGACCATAGGCCACACATTGGCTTCAATCGTCGCCTTGCATAGCCCACGTGAGACATACACCCTGTCGAGTCGACTTGCTGAGTGGCTTGTAAAGTTCGTATATCCGCGGCCGTCGCCGTGCGTCATTTCCCAGGTGTTATGCAGTGCAAGATCCCGGACCAGCGTCTGCAACGCCGGGCAAGGGACGAAGTGTGGGCGTTGGTCCTCGGGCCGCAGAACGCAGTCAAAGTCGCCGCCTGCAATATAATTAACCTGAAGTCCTCGAAACAGCGGTGACACTTCCTCTGTGTAAAAGGTTGTGCGTTTGTGTGTATTCCTTGAGCCTGGCGGTGCGTAAACATTCACCAAGTGGACATGTCCTCCAGTCCGGGCAACACCACGGGTCGATGGTAAGTATTCCACATCTTCCGCCATTATTCCTTCTCGTAACAGTATGGCTGTGTCACCGCTACCGTCGGAACCTGTTAACGATAGATGTTACAACCATAAAACTCAGCGTGGACATCGTTTCGTACCTCCTGCATAAAAACTATGTCGACGTCTGCTGCCCGCACCATATCTTGTAGAATTTGGATCATTACTGGGGTGCGAATACCAATGATGTCAACTGTACCAATACGGTACACGTGTGATATCGTAAGGTTGTGCACCGCTAGGAAGTCACGCACCAACGAATCGGCTGTCTACTGAGCATTCTTCCTGGAGCGGGACCATACGACACCGCCTCGTTGGCCGCCAAGGACTAGGTTCCCTCCCGACTCGTTGTCGGTGGGAGACATTGACTAAACATCGAACACTCATTGTTTTGGTCATTTCTAGTGCTCAGTCTCCTAATGAGCTGCCGAGGACTCTCGCTGTTGATGGGCATTCATCCGTAGATGGGGCGTCACCCTGCAGCATAATTGTATCCATCAGGTCGCTTTGATGTGGCTGCTCCTTCACGTCTGTAGCACGGTCTTGACGAAAGATACCACTATATTTCAACCGCACCGAAAGAAATAACTATGACGACTTGAAAATAGACGAGAGAGAATGTCAAACACCTTAAAACATATTCATGTACTTCAGATCACTGGAAATTAGAATGATCTCAGCGCATAACTCACATTCCAGACACATTGTTCAAAAATGGCTCTGAGCACTATGGGACTTAACATCTATGGTCATCAGTCCCCTAGAACTTAGAACTACTTAAACATATCTAACCTAAGGACATCACACAACACCCAGTCATCACGAGGCAGAGAAAATCCCCGACCCCGCCGGGAATCGAACCCAGGAACCCGGGCGAGAACGCTACCGCACGACCACGAGCTGCGGACCCAGACACATTATGAATTCAACAATCACAAGATGTCAGAACGAGATAGAATCAATAAACATTAGAAGAAATACTACAGATGGCCTCCTAAAAGCTGTATAAAATGTTACAGGCTTAGATAAAGTAAAAATTCTTTTGTTGAAATGTTTAACATCTTCATACGTAGCATTGGCGGAATGCTCCACGGAAGAACTACAATATTATTCCAAAACATCTTTACACCTAATGGAAGGTAATACTTATTAACTACAATGGAGCTACATACAACTTTAACAATTATAGCTGAGAGTTGCTTATGAGCTGTTCACATCTTTATTAAGTGATGTAATTTACAATTATAGTCAAAAAGTAACATATTAGAATAAAAATGTTCTATCAGACTGTTCACAGTTTTTCAGCATCATCTGATTATTGATTATTGCATCTTGAAACAGATGTAGGTTGTTGCTGTTGTTGTGGTCTTCAATCCAGAGACTGGGTTGATACAGCTCTCCATGCTACTCTATCCTGTGCAAGCTTCTTCATCTCGCAATACCTACTGCAACCTACATCCTTCTGAATCTGCTTCGTGTATTCATCTCTTGGTCTCCCTCTATGGTTTTTACCCTCCACGCTGCCCTCCAATGCTAAATTTGTGAGCCCTTGATGCCTCAGAACATGTCCTACCAACCGATTCCTTCTTCTAGTCAAGTTGTACCATAAATTTCTCTTCTCCCCAATTCTATTCAGTACCTCCTCATTAGTTATGTGATCTACCCATCTAATCTTCAGCATTCTTCTGTAGCACCACATTTCGAAAGCTTCTGTTCTCTTCTTGTTTATAATATTTATCGCCCACATTTCACTTCCATACATGGCTACATTCCATACTTTCAGAAACGACTTTCTGACACTTAAATCAATATTCGATGTTAACAAATTTCTCTTCTTCAGAAACTCTTTCTTTGCCATTTCCAGTCTAGATTTTATATCCTCTATACTTCGACCTTTATCAGTTACTTTGCTCCCCAAATAGCAAAACTCATTTACTATCTTAAGCCTCTCATTTCCTGATCTAATTCCCACAGCATCACCCAATTTAATTCGACTACATTCCATTATCCTCGTTTTGTTTCTGTTGATGTTCACCTTATATCCTCCTTTCAAGAGACTGTCCATTCCGATCAGATGGCTCTTCCAGGTCCTATGCTGTCTCTGACAGAATTGCAATGTCATCGGCAAACCTCAAAGTTTTCAACATGGTGAAGACATGGGAAACAAATCTACACATAAACATTGAGATTCTAGAAAAATTTTCTTTTGCCCTCCGTTTGAAAAGTTGGTTGCAATGCTCACCACACGTATACTTTCATTTACGACCTCTAGATGGAGTCACTGGTACTGCTGTGGTTCTGAGTGTGTATGAATTCCTGAGGGACTAAACTGCGGAAGTGATCGGCCCGTAGACCAACACACTACTTAAACTAATTTTTGGTAAGAACAACACACACACCCATCCCCGAGGGAGGACTCGAACCTCCGGCGGAGGGGCCGCGCAATCCGAGACATGACGCCTCAAACCGAGCAGCCACTCCGCGCGGTGCTGTGGTTCTGAATGACTGTTAGTGGCACTTACCTAGGTGCACTCCAGGCACCTTGATGAGGAAACATTTCCGGTCTCTCCGTTGGGATTTATTGCACTCCACCTTTCCGTGCTCGTTACTGGAGTGCTTTTAACCACACTAAATATTTCTAAACTCCTTTCCTGCTTTTTCACCAGTGCTGGAAGAGTCGTAAATATCAGATTCAAATATACCCACGCTACTGCACGACGCAGCCCTATGAATGCTACCACGGCCTATGTTCAACGTCAACGTGCAATAACCACTCACAGGCAGCAGGTGGCAGCACCATCAGCGGTGCAGTCTTTGCCTTTATGCGGAAATGAAGCGGTATATTTGACGTCCAAAAGGGCATAATCATTGGTTTTCTGGCCAAGAGCGGAAGCGTTTCCGAAAAGGCCAAGTTTGTAAACTGCTCACTTGCCGTGTTGGTCAAAAAATACGTCCATAGAAAAATATCGCTATCCAAAGGCACCAAGGCACCACGGGTCATAGATGTCAGGGTGAACGACGGCTTTGGAGACATGTAAGGGGGAATGGACGTGCAACTGTTCTAGCAGCTGACTGCCCAGGTAA
Organism: Schistocerca gregaria; assembly: GCF_023897955.1. Lineage (NCBI taxonomy): Eukaryota > Metazoa > Arthropoda > Insecta > Orthoptera > Acrididae > Schistocerca > Schistocerca gregaria. The sequence continues at coordinate 621,751,116 of NC_064922.1, forward strand.
ACTGAGGGGTTACAACAGTCTATAAAATGCATATCTTTGAACTTCTACATCTACATCTACATCCATGCTCCGCAAGCCACCTGACGGTGTGTGACGGAGAGTACCTTGAGTACCTCTATCGGTTCTCCCTTCTATTCCAGTCTCGTATTGTTCGTGGAAAGAAGGATTATCGGTATGCCTCTGTGAGGGCTCTAATCTCTCTGATATTATCCTGATGGTCTCTTCGCAAGATATACGTAGGAGGGAGCAATATACTGCTTGACTCCTCGGTGAAGGTATGTTCTAGAAACTTCAACAACAGCCCGTACCGAGCTACTGAGCTTCTCTCCTGCAGAGTATTCCACTGGAGTTTATCTATCATCTCCGTAACGCTTTCGCGATTACTAAATGATCCTGTAACGAAGCACGCTGCTCTCCATTGGATCTTCTCTATTTTCTATCAACCCTATCTGGTACGGATCCCATACTGGTGAGCAATGTTCGAGCAGTGGGCGAACAAGTGTACTGTAACCTACTTCCTTTGTTTTCGGATTGCATTTCCTTAGGATTCTTCCAATGAATCTGTCTGGCATCTGCTTTACCGACGATCAACTTTATATGATCATTCCATTTTAAATCACTCCTAATGCCTACTCCCAGATAATTTATGGAATTAACTGCTTCCAGTTGCTGATCTGCTAAATTGTTGCTAAATGATAAAGGATCTTTCTTTCTGTGTATTCGCAGTACATTACACTTGTCTACATTGAGATTCAGTTGCCATTCCCTGCACCATGCGTCAATTCGTTGCAGATCCTCCTGCATTTCAGTACAATTTTTCATTGTTACAACCTCTCGACATACCACAGCATCATCGGCAAAAAGCCTCAGTGAACTTCCAATGTTATCCACAAGCCCATTTATGTATATTGTGAATAACAACGCTCTTAACTTTATACATTACGTAACGGCAGTTGGCAGTCACCTTCCAAAAATGGTTACAACAGTGTCTCTTCAACGACCGCTCATCGAATGTTGCAGCATATTGGTCTCTGCAACAGGTGCCTGGCCCATGCATCCATGCTGACGGCTGTTCCCTGGTGACGACGGCAGGAGTTTGACTGCCAGTACCGCAACTGCACGTCCACTGAATGGTATAGGTGCCGTTTTCAGATGACTCACTTTTTATGCTCCATGGGACAGATGGCCGTTGGCGTGTATGGCCTTACTACGATCTTCAGAACAGTTCAGGCTGCAGGAGGGGACGTTATGGTCTGTTCTCTGGATGATCTCCTCAATCTGGAAGGCACGATGGATCAACACAAGTGTGTTCACACCTAAATACAGTTTTCCATCGACTCAATGGAAACTACGAGCAGGACAATGCGCCGTGTCACACGGCTCCCAGAGTATGTGAGTGGTTCGAAGGGCACCAGGATGAGTCCACTGAACTCCCCTGCCCACCAGATTCCCCAGGTATAAAACCCAATCAAACTCAGTGGAATCGCCTCGATCGGCCAGTTCGCACAATGGATGCCCAACTGCAAAATCTAGTGCATACAGCCACGACCCGGGCTGACACGGCTCAACATCTCTGTCGGTATCTTCCAGAACTGCACTGACTCTCTTCCTGCACGTCCACGCTGCAAAAGGAGGTTTCAGGCACGTGGTCACATTAACGTGACTGGACGTGTATATCGTAATGTATTACTTCAACATTATCATAATTTCGAATGTAAATAACAGTTGTTGTTTTATGTCTGGACTAGTGGTATACTTGTACTGTATTACATTATATTGTATTTCAGATGTCCTCGTATGAACACGAAACCACTAGGTTCATGGATCTACTGCAAAAAATAGAGGAAGAGAAGGAGGCTGCTGAGAGTTTGGACGATGACCACGAGGAAGAACGGCTACCTGATGATGACAGAAATGAGGAGTTTGGTGGCCTAATTTCAGGGAGAAAACATAGAACTGACTCAAATGAAGATACCAACGACGGTGAAACCGACGGCTAAATCAGATGTGAAGACTTCTACATCGCAAACAATGGGGTTACCAAGTGGATGAAGAAACGATCAGCTCTGCAGAAGGGACAGACCAGGTCGTGGATGATCATCGGCGAGGCTCCCGGACCGAGGAGACAAGCAAAGAATGCAAAGACTACTGAGGAAACCCTCACTCTTTTCATTACCCCTGATATCGTCCAGATCATGGTCGACTGCACGAACAAGAAGGTCGAGAAGTGTGCTGAAAACTAAAGACCAAGACGTAAAGTGTGTATATAAAGACGGACAGACCTGAAGTCATGTCCCTCCTCAGACATCTCTGTCCAGCGGAATGAACGAATCTTGAGAACTATCGGACCACCGACGTGACTGTCTTGAGATCTTCTTCATGACTAGCACTCGATTCAGGTTACTCCTGCGTTGTCCCAGGTTTGACGATCTCAGTTCTCGACAGGTTTGGCGTTCACAGTGTAAATTCACTCCAATCTTCAAGCTGTTCAACAACAATTTCCTGGATAGTTACGTCCTCGGTAGCAACTTCACGATCAACAAGGAACAGGAGAGTTACTGTAGCTGGTGCTCTACGATTGAAATGGTTCAAATGGCTCTGAGCGCTATGCGACTTAACTTCTGAGGTCATCAGTCGCCTAGAACTTAGAATTAATTAAACCTAACTAACCTAAGGACATCACACACATCCATGCCCGAGGCAGGATTCGAACCTGCGACCGTAGCGGTCTCTCGGATCCAGATTGCAGCGCCTAGAGCCGCACGGCCACTCCGGCCGGCCTCTGCGATCCAATACATTTCGACAAAGCTGGTCAATTAGGGCATCAAGATCTTCGCCCCGTGCGACTCCGAGGTGTTCATCCAGTGTGGAGGTGTTAGTCGGAAGGCGATCTGACATTGCTTTCCAGGAGATCAAATCTCCAACATTTATCGAGTGGAATGAAACCGAACAACAGACAACTGGTACATCTGCGTCCCACTGGCCAATACGCTCCAACACAAGCAAAAGATGATCCTGGTTGGAACAATCAGGAAAAACAAAAAGGAACTGCTTGAGACCACTGTCCGCCCAGTCTACAGCAGTAAGTTCAGGTTCAGTAAACGAATCAACTTGGAGTCCTACGTCCCATAAAAGAATAAGGTTGTGTTTCTTCTCTCCACGTTTCACCTCGATGACCGTATCGACGAATCGACTGGGCACAAGAAGAAGCCTGAGGTTATTACCTACTACAATAAGACCAAAGGCGGAACTTTCGACGTGAGCCGAACCTGCAGAAGGTGGCACCTCAGGATCTTCTTCTCGCTTCTCAACGTGGCTGTTATCAATGAGCAAGCGATCTACATCTGCAGCTTGCCTGGGGCAACCTTGACACTCCACAATTCCTCGCCGTCACCCTCCTTCAATTTCAACTTCGCGGGCGGAGAAGGCATGCAGGTTCCTTTCCAGATTGTTAAGGCAGCGCCTCAAGCATTTCGCTCCTAGTTGCAGCAGCCAGGCCGTCATTTCTTCTCTGGCGAAAACCTGTGAGCCGCGTGGCTGCAAGGAGCACAGAAACACCACCTACTAAAGCAAAGCGTGCGTTCATAACATCGGTCTCTAAAAGCATGCGACCTTCCTTTGTCCCCCTTGTGTCCCTGAAGCAACTGCCAACTAAATCCGAGTATTTGGCGAAGGATGAACTAAGTTAAAAATATAGAACTTGCAGGTTTTAGTGTACGTTGGCTTTATTACGTAAGCAGTTATTTGTGACTTGTAAGAAGACATCGAAAAAGATATGATTGTCGGAAGGACAGACTCAGCATACAGGAAAGTCAAAACAACCTTTGGTGACATTAAAAGCAACGGAGGTAACATTAAGAGTGCAACGGGAATTCCACTGTTAAATGCAGAGGAGAGAGCAGATAGGTGGAAAGAATACATTGAAAGCCTCTATGAGGGGGAAGATTTGTCTGATGTGATAGAAGAAGATACAGGAGTCGATTTAGAAGAGATAGGAGATCCAGTATTAGAATCGGAATTTAAAGGAGCTTTGGAGGACTTACGGTCAAATAAGGCAGAAGGGATAGATAACATTCCATCAGAATTTCTAAAATCGTTAGGGGAAGTGGCAACAAAACGACTATTCACGTTGGTGTGTAGAATATATGAGTCTGGCGACATACCATCTGACTTTCGGAAAAGCATCATCCACACAATTCCGAAGACGGCAAGAGCTGACAAGTGTGAGAATTATCGCACAATCAGCTTAACAGCTCATGCATCGAAGCTGCTTACAAGAATAATATACAGAAGAATGGAAAAGAAAATTAAGAATGCGCTAGGTGACGATCAGTTTGGCTTTAGGAAAAATAAAGGCACGAGAGAAGCAATTCTGACGTTACGGCTAATAATGGAAGCAAGGCTAAAGAAAAATCAAGACACGTTCATAGGATTTGTCGACCTGGAAAAAGCGTTCGACAATATAAAATGGTGCAAGCTGTTCGAGATTCTGAAAAAAGTAGGGGTAAGCTATAGTGAGAGACGGGTCATATACAATATGTACAACAACCAAGAGGGAATAATAAGAGTGGACGATCAAGAACGAAGTGCTCGTATTAAGAAGGGTGTAAGACAAGGCTGTAGCCTTTCGCCCCTACTCTTCAATCTGTACGTCGAGGAAGCAATGACGGAAATAAAAGAAAGGTTCAGGAGTGGAATTAAAATACAAGGTGAAAGGATATCAATGATACGATTCGCTGATGACATTGCTATCCTGAATGAAAGTGAAGAAGAATTAAATGATCTGCTGAACGGAATGAGCAGTCTAATGAGTACACAGTATGGTTTGAGAGTAAATCGGAGAAAGACGAAGGTAATGAGAAGTAGTAGAAATGAGAACAGCGAGAAACTTAACATCAGGATTGATGGTCACGAAGTCAATGAAGTTAAGGAATTCTGCTACCTAGGCAGTAAAAAACCAATGATGGACGGAGCAAGGAGGACATCAAAAGCAGACTCGCTATGGCAAAAAAGGCATTTCTGGCCAAGAGAAGTCTACTAATATCAAATACCGGCCTTAATTTGAGGAAGAAATTTCTGAGGCTGTACGTCTGGAGTACAGCATTGTATGGTAGTGAAACATGGACTGTGAGAAAACCGGAACAGAAGAGAATCGAAGCATTTGAGCTGTGGTGCTATAGACGAATGTTGAAAATTAGGTGGACTGATAAGGTAAGGAATGAGGAGGTTCTACGCAGAATCGGAGAGGAAAGGAATATGTGGAAAACACTGATAAAGAGGAGGGACAGGATGATAGGACATCTGCTAAGACATGAGGGAATGACTTCCATGGTACTAGAGGGAGCTGTAGAGGGCAAAAACTGTAGAGGTAGACAGAGATTGGAATACGTCAAGCAAATAATTGAGGACGTAGGTTGCAAGTGCTACTCTGAGATGAAGAGGTTAGCACAGGAAAGGAATTCGTGGCGGGCCGCATCAAACCAGTCAGTAGACTGAAGAAGAAGAAGAAAGAAAAAAAAAAAAAGACTTGGAGACCATTTGCAGCCATTCGTGGTCTTCATGTACGCAAACGATGGTGCGCCATGTCACAGGGCCAAGTGTTCGCGATTGGTTTGAAGAACATTCTGGACGACTGGACCGAACGGTTTTGCCACCCAGATCGCACTGCGGCAATCTCATCGAATTTTTATGGGACATAATCAAGAGGTCAGTCTGATACTGCACCGGCAATTCTGTCGCAATTATGTCATGCTGTAGAGGCAGCATGGCTCAGTATTTCTGCAGTTTACTCCCATGCCACGTCGAGTTGTTGTACTACACCGGGCAAAAGGAAGTTCGACACGATACTAGGAAGCATCCTTATGGCTTTTCGTCACCTCAGTATACGTGAATGTTTTTGTATAGGGTTAAATTTCGGTATGTATCTCGTGCTTCGGTAGCTCAGATGGTAGAGCATTTGCCAGCGAAAGGCAAAGGTCCCGAGTTCGAGTCTCGGTGGGGCACACAGTTTTAATCTGCCAGGAAGTTTCATATCAGCGCACACTCCGCTGCAGAGTGAAAATCTCATTTTGGAAACATCCCCCAGGCTGTGGCTAAGCCATATCTCCACGGCATCCTTTCTTTCAGGAGTGCTAGTTCTGCCAGGTTCGCAGAAGAGCTTCTGTAAAGTTTGGAAGGTAGGAGACGGATACTGGCAGAAGTAAAGCTGTGAGTACCGGGCGTGAGTCCTGATTCGGTAGCTCAGATGGTAGAGCACTTGCCCGCGAAAGGCAAAGGTCCCGAGTTCTAGTCTCTGTTGGGCACACAGTTTTAATCTGCCAGGAAGTTTCATATGAGCGCACACTCCGTGCAGAGTGAGAAGCTCATTCTGGTTCCTAAATAATGTAATTCGTTGTCTTTGGGTGGCAATATAAACAGAAGAATACGGATGGATCACGCAGATTTGTGGCGGTCTGATCTAATTTTTTACTAAATGTATAAAAACGTATTACGTCTAAGTTTGAGTGAAGTGTAAAAAGAATAACTGTTATAACTTATCGTGCCGACGCATGAGCGACTCAAGACGACAATGGCTGTATAAAAGAGCGCTAAATGGACGTGAGACGGACGTAAAAATCTACCGTCATTGTAGTACTGAGCATACGGTAGGATATAAGTTTTAGTTATAATAAATATTTGTTCTGGAAATATTGAATGATTTAGAAGTGCTCATTCCTATCATCTCCTCAGTATTATTTTCATTTTAATTATGCATTTTGCTGAAGATTACAGACACCAAGATCAGCAGTCCAATGTGCGTGTTACAGTGACAAAAAGACAACTGTTTTATCGTCTTCTTGCATCAGCTTTAATATTGAATTTCCCTTTTGTGTGATGTTACAGTTGTTTTTGTGTCCTTAAGAACGTTCTGGTCCCTTAGGAAATTGCTTTGTCATAACAATAACTTCACGACCAGGTATGATCGTATCTACGGTCATGAAGTAATTTCTTAACCAATAGCACGCTAACTGTAACTTCTTCAAGCCCCGCGAAGCTCCAAGTAAAGACTATTCACATTTCATAATGCAGTATTTTATGACAATGGTCAATCCACAATTCTTACGCCAGTTGTGATTGATAAAACAGTAAGCAGAATCTCAAAGTCCAACTTTTCCATTGAATAACAATATCACTTTTATTTTGTAACATCACACCCCATCGGTGTCCTCTTCGTAACTCCAAAAGTTGTATCTTCTCTCCCGTTTAGTGTCGTCTTTGTATCTCCGAAAGTTACAACTTCTGACTACTATACTTTGAGACCAGAGGTCCGTAATTTCGGTTTCTTCTAGATAACTGAATGGGAAGCCAATATTGAAAAATATGTATAAAATATAGTCGTCAACTAACTGTGTCTCTACAATTTTGACGAATATACACGTAATTGTTAGAAAAATATTTTCTGCCAATTTAAAACTGTGTCCCACTGTGTGCGAAAGGCGGGGTTCAAAAATTGGTTCTGAGTACTATGGGACTCAACTGCTGTGGTCATCAGTCCCAATAGAACTTAGAACTACTTAAACCTAACTAACCTAAGGACATCACACACATCCATGCCCGAGGCAGGATTCGAACCTGCGACCGTGGCAGTCGCACGGTTCCGGACTGCGCGCCTAGAACCGCGAGACCACCGCGGCCGGCTGGGCGGGGTTCCAGGTTTGAGCTCCGGCCAGGCTCGTGGTTTTAAATTGCTACGAAGTTTCTTAGGAGCGCACATTCCACTTAAAACAATAAATTTATTCGGGGATTGTTAGTTTATAGATATCAGAAATATTTACTTTATGCTGTAACAGAACGTGCAACTCAAGTTAAATGCACATTAAGAGTTCTACTGAGTTCTTTTACTAATTTTAAGTATTTTGTAGATTGTGCTTCCAGAAAGCCGTTCTACTTGAATATCTATCGAATATTAATGGTCAGCTTTCTTAATCATTCTTAGTACTCTGCAGGGGGATAGAAGGTCTTGTGCATCGTAATCAAGGTTGCGACTTCTTTATTTTAACGTTCAGATAAAACAGAAGTAATCTGAATTTTTCCTCTAATAGAACACACAATTCTCTATTCTCTCCCTCTTCGGTACCTATAATTAGATTTCTTGTAATTCTACTATATAGAAAAGAAGGCTGCTCCTGAAACCGACACAGTCTGTTAGATAATCTGGCTAATACTACGTTGAATCAGGAACTACTTCACTGATCTTCCGATAACGAGAGTAAGCGAGAGACCTTTCAATTGGTCGGCCACCTTTCTAAGTACTGCCTTGTGCCGTTTCCCTGAACACCTGACCTACGTGACGACAAGATTCCTTTATTGAAGGCCACGGCCAGTGCCTTCCGAGAACCTCAACACGTGTGTGGATACGAACTCCTATTTGGAACTTTTTAATGTCAAGGAGATATGGAAGAAAACAGAAAAATGGCTGTTGACATAAGTTTGATGAAGTGATATTCGAGAAAGATAACGGTGAGTTTTCAATACTGTGAAAACACTAAGGTTTCCTTCGTGTTGGTGGTCTCCAAAGTCTGCTATTCAGCGTCTATGGCTTTCGTTTTTTAAGACAGTGAGAGAGCAGCATTTATTTATTGTTTGGTTTATTGATGTGCTTTTGTACGCGTGTCACCGTTGCTCGGGCCTTGAAACGAATCAGCGATATCCGTGTCTGCTGATAACAATAGCTCCTATTTTAAGCATCCAACAATGATGGCTGCAGAGAGTGCATCCTGGTGCAACTCGACACACACAGGGCGACTGCGGCTGCTGCCGAGCTAGCGGGCGGTTAGGACAGCTCTCGCATTTGTGAACGTAATTAAAGTTCATTAACTAATCAATTATTATGACACGCGGTATTGTTTTTCATTATATTTTGTAAAAGGACGACTTTTATTGACGTTCGTCGCTTGCGTAGATGGTTAAGATTAGTTTGTGTTCGCCATTTAAGTGTCAACCTTTACTAATCACGGAGATCCATAAGCTTCAACTAATACTAATTAGGGTGGACACGGATATTTCGTAAAAACAGTGACGTTAGCCGCAGTTTTTGAATACAAGGAAAATTACAGCTAAGTGGAAGAGCTACAAATTACATGGACTTGGAACAATATGTCTTTGTTATGTCCTATAGCTGTTTTAACAGATTCACATTAATTCAGCAAACACTTAACGCTATGTACGACAGAAGTCTATGACGGTGAAATTGATACGCTATTATATCGTCTTTTCTAGGTAGGATCTTCTAAAACTGGCCAAATTTTCGTTTAACGCTTTTAAGTAAATCCTCTGTCTGATTAAAGAAAGGTTGAGCTATTAGACACGCTGAATTTCATGGCATTGGAACTTCAAAATAATGACAGAACAGAAGGACAGTCTTACTTCCAAGCTACACTAGCCAATTCACTTAAGTTTCTAGTGTGTGCCTACTGGCAAGTGCCCTACCTAAATCTCCACTCTTTTCTTTTCATCAGCTCATAAAAAAATACTAAGCTCATCAGTTCGCACAAAAATAAGGATCAAAAGGTTTACGTCAGTGCTATAGCTTATAAAGAAATGCTTCAGTTCATTGTTCTTTACGCACAAGCAATATGCCTCTACTTGGATAATCACACTCGTTAGATAGTTAAAATTACTCGCTTTTCACAGTTCTGTTTGAGTTTTTCACTGCTGCTCGGAACCTTTCGATCGCCTGTTAACTATGTATGCTTTCATCCGTTTCAAAAGTAAGCTCGTTCTTCAAATTGTGCAGTTTTATGCACGATCTCTCATAGCGCCCAGACCTGCGAACTGCTCGCTGTATTATATTTATATATATATATATATATATATATATATATATATATATATATATATATATAAGAGCCAAATAAACTATTACACTTGCCTAATATCGAGTAGGGCCCCCGCGAGCACGCAGAAGTGCCGCAACACGACGTCCCATGGACTCGACTAATGTCGGAAGTAGTGCTGGAGGGAATTGACAACATGAATCCTGCAGAACTGACCATAAATCCGTAAGAGTACTAGAGGGGTGGAGATCGCTTCTGAACAGCACGTTGCAAGGCTTCCAAGATATGCTCAATAATGTTCATACCCGGGGAGTATGGTGGCCAGCGGAGCTGTTTAAACTCAGAAGAGACTTGCTGGAGCCACTCTGTAGCAATTCTGGACGTGTGGGGTACTGATGGAATTGCCCAAGTCCGTCGAAACGCACAATGGACATGAAAGGATGCAGGTGGTCAGACAGAATACGTACGTGTCACCTGTCAGAGTTGTATCTAGACGTGTGAGGGTCCCATATCACTCCAAAAGCACACGCCCCATACCATTACAGAACTTCCACCAGCTTGAACAGTCCCCTGCTGACATGTAGCCTCCCTGGATTCATGAGACTGTCTTCAAACCCGTATACGTCCATCCGCTCGATACACTCTGAAACGAGACTCGCCCGACCAGGTAACGTGTTTTCAGTCATCAAAAGTCCAACGTCGGTGTTGACGGACGCAGGCCAGGCGTAAAGCTTTGTGTCGTGCTGTTATCAAGTGTACACGAGCGTACCTTCGGCACCGAAGGCCCATATCGGTGATGCTTCGTCGAATGGTTCGCACGCTGACACTTGCTGATGGCCAAGCACTGGAATCTACAGCAATTTATGGAAGGGCTGCACTTCCGTCACGTTGAACGTTTCTCTTCAGTCATCGTTGGTACTGTTCTTGCAAGATCTTTTTCCGGCCGCGTCTCTTTCGTGATCACCGGTTTTGATGTTAAGCTCCTCGTAGTTCTCATGTCTGCAACGTCTGATTACCTTCGTCTTCCTCCGGTTTATTCTCAAACCATATTCGGTACTCATTAGACTGTTCATTCCGTTCAACACATTCTGTGATTCTTCTTCATCTTCACTGAGGACAGCAATGTCATCAGTGAATGTTTCACCCCGAAATTTAATCCTGCGTCACCAGCATTAGTCTTTCCACGAATATAATTCACGTTCGCTTGCGATCACGCGGACAGTGAGCAACCAGGACCAGCCCTGCAGGCTTGCTCAGGCTAGCTCGACTAATTGTCTAGCGCCAAATATCGTAAAGCGCCAAATTGCGCTCTGCTTGTAGAATGGAGCATCGCAGTCACTGAGTCTACTCCTCTGGAGCGAAGGTCAGTAAGGATAGGTTCCATTTCTCAGGAACTTAATTTCATCCGTCATAACTGATGTTTTATGAAAGCCTGAAACTGTGCCTTCTACGATTTGAATAATGAAAACTGCACCAGCAACTTATCTTTTCATACCTAGCACAACACGTTTCGAGAGTTTATTCTCTTTTTCGAGTGCATTTGTTTACATGCATGTTTTTCGTGGTATCTGCATGTATAACTTTCTGCTGCACTTGCACTGTAGATGGCTTTTTGATGTTATGCAGCAATCGGAAAACTGGATGAAATGAATCTTAGAGTGTTTTTATATGGTAATGTTAGAAGTGGTGTTTTTGTTTATCTACTTACAAGTATTTTGCTTCCTATTTTACACAGAATGTCACAAACACAAAAATAATTAGTTAAACTGTTTGTTTTTGCAATCAAAATATGCTAAAAGTATATTACGTCACTGTGGTTTCACAAAGAGTTTCTACTTTGTCAGAGGTGTTACAACGCTTTTGAATTATGTTTTTTTAAGGACGATTCCTGGATGTTGAATATTTTCTGTTGTAAGAGGTGTATGAAAATGTCTGTTGTGCCAGAGACAAGCTGAGGTGACAAAATTTATCTGATACCTCCTAATATTTTGTCGGACCTTCTTTTGTCCGGCGTAGTGCAGCAATTCGACGTGGCATGGACTCAACAAACCAATGGAAGTCCCCTGTAGAAATACTGTTCCATGGGTAGCCAAATCACTCGCTCCAGAGTGTTCTTCTAACCAACTGCGAACGCTTGTGGCCTGGTGACGTGGCGCATTGAAATTCATGGAAATTCCTCTATTTTTTGGAACAGGAAATGCTTGTCCGGCTGAAAATGGTCTCCAAGTACCTGAACACAACCATTTCCAGTGAATGATTGGTTCAATTGGACCTGAGCACTCGGTCCTCCACGTAAAAACAGCCCACACCACTATGGAGCCACCAGCAACTTGCACAGTGCCATCAGCTTGCAAGTGCCATGTTGACAGTTTGGGTCCATGCCTTTGTGGGGTCTGCGCCGTAGCCGAACCTTACCATCACTTCTTACTAACTGAAAACTGGACTCATCTTATCAGGCCACAGTTTACCAATCGTCTAGGATTCAGCCGATATGGTCATGAGCCTAGGCGAAGCGCTGCAGGCGATGTCATGCTTTTAGCAGAGGTACTCGCGTCGGTCGGCTGCTGCCATAAGCCTCTAACGCAAAATTTCTCCGCATTGTCCTAAAGGGTACGTTCGTTGTACGATCCACAATTAGTTCTGCTGTTATTTCACGCCGTGTTGCTTGTTTGTTAGCACTGACAACCGTAAGCAAACGTTGTTACCCTCATTCGTTAAGCGAAAGCTGTCGGTCACTGCGTTGTCCGTGGTGAAAGGTAATGTCTGAAATTCGGTATTCTCGGGACACACTTTGCACTGTGGATCTCGTTATATTGAATTCCTTAACTATATCTGAAATGGAATTGCCCATGTGCCTAGCACCAACTACTGTTCCGCGTTCAAAGTCTGTTGATTCCCGTCGTGCGGCCATAATCATTTCGGAAACATCTTCACACGAATCACCAGAGTACAAGTGACAGCTCCGCCAATGAACTGCCCTTTTATACCTTGTGTGTGTGGTACTGCCTCCATCTGTATACTTTGTGTATATCACTCTCCCACAACTTTTGTCACCTTAATGTAGATGAAGCCATGGCCAATCCACCTGGTTGTTGATACACATTACCACTGAACACAAAGTATTTGTGGTTGCGAATTATAAGATCTATTTTTACAACTATTGACAACAGAAAAATCGATTACATTTCATTTATATGAGAAAAGGTACGTATTTATGAAATTTAATAGATATTTATGAAAATTACAGCAGTTGTCATATGCAGGAAAAACATTCGAAGACCTTAAATGATTCACTATCTCGTTTATCATTGGCAACTTTTTCTCCTTGCTTTTTATGCTGTACAAATATTTCAAGCTTCTCCATTAAAACCATTTTATGTAATTTTGGATGTGGTGGAGTATCTGAAGATCTACGTTTTCGAATGGGTGTCCTACGTTTTTATGTGTGTTGCTATTGCTGATTTTTAAATTGCTCAAGTGTGTAGCAGTTGTGTTCAGTAGTTCTAATTTGAAAGTTCCAGCCAGTCTGTACTATGTAATAGCTTGAGGAAGTTTACGTGTGATTTTGTGTGTTCCTGAGACTGAATATATCTCTCTTATTGTTTAACGTGTGGAATAACTTCTGTTGTAGTTTGTTTGTGAGACAGCTACTTTCATTTTACGTGACCTACGTAGGTTTGCAGTTTTTTTGACAAATGTTACCTAGTTGACTGTATTATTCCTTCTTTTTAAAGAGCCAGTATTTTTGTCCTTTTTGTTATTTGCTTCTGCAAATTGTCTATCGTTGAGATGGGGTTGTCACAGTCCCCTGCAATTTGCTTAATGGCGTCTAATTCTTTCTCTCTGTTCTCTTCGTACATTGGGATTTTGTTTGCTCTGTGTACCGCCGTATTGTATGCAGCTTTCTCACATACATCTTTGTATCATAAATTGGCAACACTGTGTTGTTGGAAGTTGTCTTTTTTCTGTATATTTTGAAATTGTGTCCTTTTTATTCGTATATATATGCACAAATTTTAAAATTAATTCTGTTTCTTTCGTGAAATTTATTTTCTTTTGTTCATTATCAAACAAATTTATGATGTTATTGATGTCACCTTTCGTAGTACAGTATGTTTTTTAAGCAGGGTTCCTGGCTGCTGAATTTTCTGTTCTAAGTAGACTACGAAAAGTCTGCTATTATGCTAGATATGGATTAGCCCATTTGGTTGTTGATAAACATTAACGCTGAGTACAAAGTAACTGCAGTTGAGGATTATTTCTAATAACTCTACAAATTCAGTAATTTCAGATTGTGAACACTTCTTGCGCTTTAGTAAGCTGTTCTTTAATACTGCAGTGGCTTCATTAGCGGGTATTTTCGAATATAGGTTTGTGATGTCATCACCACATCAAAAAAAGTTTTGCATCACCCCCGTTTCCAGATCTCCTGAAGATAGACGTTGACTGTGGACCACAGATACAGCCCCTTTGACTGTTCACAAATGTCACTAAACCTGCCCAAAGATGTAAACAACCATGCAAGGCCAGCGCCCGCCCATTAGACGGAGGGGGTCCGACAACCGATCAGTTCCAGTCGTCCCATGCCTAGACGAACGGAAGTAGCCAGGCGTCTCTAGTAAACCAAAGCGATGTAGTTCGGACATGAAGGAGATACAGAGAGACAGGGACTGTCGGTAATATGCCTCGCTCAAGCCCCCCAAGAGCTACTACTGCAGTGGATGACCGCTGCCTACGAATTATGGCTCGGAGGAACACTGACAGCAACGTCACCATGTTGAATAATGCTTTTCGTGCAGCGAGTGGAGCAAGGTGGAGGTTCCCTGCTGTTTTGGGGTGACATTATGTGGGGTCGACGTACGCCGCTGGTGGTCATGGAAGGCGCCGTAACGACTGCACGATACGTGAATGCCATCCTCCGACCAGTAGTGCAACCGTATCGGCAGCATATTGGCGAGGCATTCGTCTTCATGGACGACAATTTGCGCCTCCATTGTGCACATATTGTGACTTTCTTCAAAATGGTACAAATAGCTCTGAGCGCTATGGGACATCTGAGGTCATCAGTCCCCTAAAACTTAGAATAACGTAAACCTAACCAACCTAAGAACACCACACACATCCATTCCCGAGGCAAGATTCGAACCTGCGACCGTAGCGGTCGCGCGGTTCCAGACTGAAGCGCCTAGAACCGCTCGGCCACGACGGCCGGTAATGACTTTCTTCAGGATAACGACATCGCTCGGCTAGAGTGGCCAGCATGTTCTCCAGACATGAACCCTATCGAACATGCCTGGGATAGATTGAAAAGGGCTGCTTATGGACGACGTGACGCACCTACCACTCTAAGGGATCACTGTTGAGGAGTGGGACAATCTGGACCAACAGTGCCTTGATGAACTTGTGGATAGTATGCCAGAAGTGTCGCAACGCGACGTGTCATCAACTCGGCCAAAGTCTGAAGGCCGCGCGGAAGTAGCCGAGCGGTCTGAGGCGCTGCGGTCATGGACTGTGCGGCTTGTCCTGGCGGAGGCTCGAGTCCTCCCTCGGCCATGGATGTGTGTGTTTGTCCTTAGGATAATTTAGGATAAGTAGCGTGTAAGCTTAGGGACTGATGACCTTAGCAGTTAAGTACCGTAAGATATCACACATATTTGAACATTTGAACAAAGTCTGAAGTAGTGCTGGAGGGAATTGATACCATGAATCCTGCAGAGCTGTTCATAAATCCATAAGAGTACGAGGGGGTACAGATCTCTTCTGATCATCACGTTGCGAGGTATCCCAGATATGCTCAACAATGTTCGTGTCTGGAGAGTTTGGTGGCCAGCGGAAGTGTTTAAACTCAGAAGAGTGTTCCTGAAGCCACTCTGTAGCAATTCTGGACTTGTGGGGTGTCGCATTGTTCTGCTGGACTTGCCCAAGTTCGTTTGAATGCACAATGGACATGAATGGATGTTGATGATCAGACATGATGTTTAGTATGTGTCAGGCGAGACCTAAAGCCTTATGTCATTCAGTCGTCAAGGGTGCACTAGTGGGCCTTCGGTTCCGAAAGGGCATATAGATGATCTTTCGTTTAATGGTTAGCGCACTGACACTTGTTGAAATCTGCAGCAATTCGCGGAAGGGTTGAACGATTCTCTTCAGTAATCGTTGGTCCTGTTCTTGCAGGATCTTTGTCTGGCCGTATCTCTGTCGGAGATTTGATGTTTTGCCAGATTCCTGATATTTACGTACACTCGTTAAATGGTCGTACGGGGAAATACTCACTTCTTCGCTACCTCGGAGATGCTATGTCCCATCGCTCGTGCGCCGACTATAACACGACGTTAAAACTCACTTAACTCTTGATAACCTGCCTTTGTAGCAGCGGTAACAGATCTAAGAACTGCGCCAGACGCTTTGCTTATATAGGCGTTTCCGACGGCAGCGCCGTATTCTGCTTGTTTGCCTATCTCTGTAGCTGAATACGCATGCCTCTGTCAGAGTCTTTGGCGCTTCAGTGTATGTTCTGTCGCGTTATTTGTGTAAATGAGCCAGATAGAGATGACCATTTGTGCAAAACAGTCTCACTTATTTGACGTATGTTACAATTGCTGCAATATTAGAAAGACCTATTGAGTTTTCTCTAGCAGACAATGCAAAATATGCGTAATCAAATCCAGAAACTACACCACTCTTAGGTACTATTCGTATAAGTAGCTTTTACAGTATTATTCGGTCTTTAGATTTTTAATGTAGAAAAATGTTTGACGAACTTTGATGATGTAACAATTTCTTTCGCAGAGAGTAAAGAACGCCACGTTAAGCGGTAGCAAAATCAGAGAGAAAAAATACTGAGACTTAATGATAGAAGAAATGTTTACTATCTTGTTTGTCACTTGTCTTTGCTGGTTTTATATTTATTATGTTTACTTTCATGTCACACAAAAGAGAAAGTTAGTAGTTAGTAGGCAATAAAGAGTGGACATTTCTTGAAGAGTTCTTATTCTCCCGGTCACAGATAATCCTACCCAATATAGGCTTGATGGCTTCCTTTACAAAATATATGTTTGAATTCGACAGTGACGTGCGATAGAAGGATGCTGTGTGAAGAGGCGTGGCACTGCACTTTGATACACTTAAGACCAAATAACATGTCTTACATTTCCTCGAACATATATGTTATGTATATCAAACTCTTCTTCAAGATGTGTTCGCCAAAATGAACATTTTTTGGAAAAATCGATTTTTGATATTTCTGACGTCATGATCGAGGGGGGGGGGGGGGATGGCACATGTACCAAGATTTTGCCCCGGTTCGGAAATGTCGTAGATCCAGGGCTGGTCTTATCTATTCCATGCCTGAAAGCTACCTATTGTGTTCTTGTACCATGTTTCGGTCAAAAGTAGACTAATGCTCCTTTTGAAACTGTCACCAAGTCCTGGTTCTTTCAACTTATGCTATGAATTATGTTCAGAGTACACATCTGCTGCTGGAAATGCTTTGCGATTCACAAGGTTGACTGCCACGGAGGTGTCGATGGCCACGGCAGAGCCTCAGGCCTGGCACCGTGAGCTTGCAGTATTATCAGTAAAGACGGAAGTTCCATGCAAATTCATTCTTACAGGATCTTTGGACATAGCTCAAAGTTAGTACTTATCCATTTCATTACTTTCCTATTACAAATATGTGTATTTTTTCGGTGCATATTTTGACCTTTCTGGGGATGGAAATACGCGCAATGCATATATAAGGCGCTTTTATTTGATTAGTCATGCAATACACATTATTTTCAGTTTAGGTTAAAATCAACAGTCGAGATCGCAAAACATTTATTTATCGGTTTCGGCTTATGTTAGAGTCATCTTCAAAATTCTTGGCCCCATACGGCTGGTGCTGGCATATATCACGAGCCGCCAGTAGCAGCCATAGGGGGCCATCAGCCTAAAACGGTAAATAAACAAATGTTATTGCGATCTCGACTGTTGATTTTAAGCTAAATATAGAATCAGGTTGCTGCAGTCCAGAGACAATGGCCGGCCGGAGTGACGGAGCGGTTGTAGGCGCTTCAGTCTGGAACCGCGTGACCGCTACGGTCGCAGGTTAGAATCCTGCCTCGGGAATGGATGTGTGTGATGTCCTTAGGTTCGTTAGGTTTAAGTAGTTCTAACTTCTAGGGGACTGATGTCCTCAGATGTTAAGTCCCATAGTGCTCAGAAGCATTCGAACCATTTGAGCCAGAGACAATGTAGTTCAAACTAATGATTTGAAGTTTAGATGAATATTTGAATGACTTTTAGCAGACACCTCAGTTATAAGGTTTTTATCATTGTTATTTTTGTTTCAGGTATAAGGACTAAAAAAAGGGAAGGGGGGGGGGGGGGGAATAACAGGAACAGAAATTTAACAGTTCGCAATAGGATGACTTTCCTAGAATTGTATCGACAGCCCTCTGCAGAGCGCGTGTCACAGACATGTTTATTTCTCCGCATCGACCACAGGCAAGCCTCTGATCTCGCGACAATGAAAATTCAGCCTTTTACATCAGGTACCGCAGCTGAAGCAACAATAACACAGCTGAAGAGCGGTCTTGTGGAATTTGAGCAAACCTCAGTAGCAATTTCGATTCTTCTAAAACTGAAATCGTTCCGTAAACTGTCTTCGCGCTGTGTGTTTGAACCTCGTAAGTTTGTATAATTCTGTTTGTTTGTATCAATGTGCTTTTGATAACCCTCCAACTAAAAGTTCCAGATGTGTATTCATTACACAGTGGATAAGAGGAAAGGATTTTATTGGACCAGATGGCGATGTATGCTTTGATTGTTGTAGTAAACAGATAAGCTGTTCTTTTTCGGAAAATTTTCTATGTCACTTATTTTTTTTCGAAAACAATACAAAATTTATTTTAGAGAATTAATTAGATGAGAATGTCAGTTTTAAAAAAGTCATGTTCAGTGTAACCTGGGTCGTGGCTGTGGCTTCCTGGTGTTCTACTTGCTGTAGATTTCATGAAGTTCATACCATCATCACTCCCACCACAGCTGTCGCTATGAGTTGTGTCCAAAAACGCATCTTCTTCGTCAGAAAGCTTAACCCTGGATCACCGACATCAAAATCCTATACATCTAACATCCTCAGTGACTGTTGATCAGCGAAACCAGTTGTTTCTCGACGTTGTCGTACGGTCCCACTGGTTGACGGAACGTAATCTATTTGAGCTAAGACCATTTATGCCCGTATGATATCGAAAAGCAGATCACACTGTCGTATAAATCAGCAGTCAACTTTACAATGGGGCAGCGCGACTTTGAAATTTCTTAAGAACTAGTAATAAAAACTGTAAAGTAGTAAAACACAAAATTAAGAACGTTGAGCAAGACGCTTTACATGATTACCTGTTCACCGGCATCAACTCAATCAGGAATCCAAATGAATACACAGTACTGCACGAGTGGAGCGTGTGACCGGTGTCTGGGACAGGCAGTCATGCGCGAACATCTGCCGGCTCCACTGCAGCCGTGTGGCAGTCAACGTGTTAAAAATCTGTGTCTCGCAGGTGCATAAGGGGCGATCAAAAAGTTTCCGTTTGAGGGCGTTGCTGGAGCGTGTATGCAACGCAGAGTGACTCCGATGTTCGAATGTAAGCACCGGTATCTAAGCAAGGGATTAGTGTGGTATTCATGTCTTTCCTAAATGCGTGCGATAAATGTGGAAATGTGAACTGTGGCTACGTTTTACCAAATGCCTCCAAACAGGAATAATGTGCTGTTATTCTTTTCTTGGCTGCTGAAGGACAAACATTGGTAGATGTCTATCGGAGAATGAAGACTGTGCGTGAGGCAACATACCTGACGAGAACCACCGTTGTGAAATGGTGCGCCAAGTTCCGTGCTGATTTTGAAGTTTACCAGACCGATATCTTCAACCTGGTGTGCCGGTGGGATGATTGCCTCAGTGCTCACGGCGATTCTGCCTGATTGGCATACTGGTACTAGGCTGTACGGCCTTCGAATGGAATATTTTTGCTTTCCCCTTATACAGGGTAAGTCAGGAGGAAAGATACATGCTTAGAGGAATGATAATATTGGTGATTCTGAACAGGAAACTTCGTGTGGACGTATGTCCAATCGCGAATGATTTACTAGATAACACACCTCTAACGTCAGTTTTGTTGTTCTTCTTGAATAACAGGAAAACCGCGGCGTATAGAGAAAACGTGTCGCGGTAAAAAATCAAACTAAATTAAATTTCCTACAGAAAAGGTCCTATTCTTTTCTTTCCCTTGGACAACTAGTCCACTTGAAGAGATCGTGACAATATTGGAAATATCGCGCGACGCTCATGTGCTCTAGCTTAGATAGTTCCCGCAGGCTCATTTGAGGTACTCCCTGACTTGACAGACCACAAGTGCCCCGTATTAAATTGTTCGTCTCAGCTTCCTCTACACTAATGCGGTACATTGTAAACAGTGGCGATATACTGAAAAAAAAGGAAATAAATAACAATACACATCAAGCGCGTTATCTCGGAAATCATTCGAAAGAGAGCGTATATGTGAAATTTTTTGTTCAGAATCAGTAATACTATCACTACTCAAAGCTTGTACCTTTCCTCCTGATTCACCATGTATAGCCTATTTGAAGCATTCCTGTGTCTGCAAGTGTCTTCCACGTACAAAATCTTTCTCCATGAATCTTAAACGAAATGTTAGCAATGATAAATCTGTGCTGTATGCAGATTTCTACTGGCGGCTTCGCTTTCTCTTCATTTCCCCATGTTCATGTCCCGCTACTACTTTTCCTTTCAATATGCAATTATAGTCCCTTATCCGAATTAAATTTTCGTCTTCCTAAAAATTGTAAATACACTGATGGAAAAAATGGAACACCAAAAAATAGTTAACGCAGGATAATGTAATTTTGGGAACACTTTAGTCATGAAATTTTATTGTAATCAAGTAGGAAACTTACAAGAACATCATTTCTCGACATAGTCTGCTTGCGTTTGAACGCACTTGGTCCATCGCTGTACAAGCTTCCTGATGCCCTCATAAAAGAAGGTTCTCGGTTGAGCTGCGAGCCAGGAATGCACCGCTTTTTTCACTGCTTCGTCCGAGGCAGTCGACGGCTCCTTAATGCCTGTTTGAGTGGACCAAACAAGTGATAGTCAGAAGGGGCCAAATCGAGGCCTAATGGAGGATGATCCAGTACTTCAGATTTGAGTTTCTGGAGCGTTTCAGCAGTGTGGGCAGTAGTATGCGGACGGGCATTGTTTTGCAACCACCTTTTTACAGGCACTTGCTTCGAATTTCAGGCTTTAGCAATACGTTACAGTAAGTATCACACTGTAACGTACACTATCTATTGTTGTGCCCCTTTCCCCATAATGTTCCAGTACTGGACCTTGAGCGTCCCAAAAAACTGTAAGCATCAATTTCCCTGGAGACGGTTGGGTCTTGAACTTTTTCTTGTACGGTGAATTTGGATGTTTCCATTCCATACTCTGCCGTTTACTCTCCGGCTCGTAATGATGGACCCATGTTTTGTCACCAGTGATGATTCTGTCTAAGAAGTGGTCCCCTTCGTTACCATAGCGATCAAAATGTTTTTGCAGATGTCATAGGTCATTTGTTTATGCAACCGCGTGAGTTGTTTTGGGACTCATCTTGCACAAACTTTATGAAACCCAACTCTGTTGTGGATGATTTCGTAGGCAGAACCGTGACTAATTTGTAGATCATGTGCAACTTCGTCAATAGTTAATCGTCTGTCGAATCATTCCACGTGAACGCTCAACGGTTTCTTCATTTGTGGCGGTAAACGATCGTCCGACTCCTTCATCGTGCGTAACGCTAGTGAGACCGTTTAGGAATTTTTCGATCGATCCGTAGACACTCCATTGAGGCAAAACACTGTTCCCGTACTGCACCGAAAGTCTTCGATGAATTTCGGCCCCTGATACGCCTTCCAACCACAAAAAACGGATCATTGAACGTTACTCTTCTTTGGTACAAATAGACAGCCGAGGTTAACAGCACGGCAGCGATAACGAAATAACCTACCATCTTGAAAATTGCGAAGATTTAACAACAAATGAACAAAACATGCGTCATCAAGGTAAAACGACAGTACTACCAAAATAAAAATAAATATAACCGAATTGCTGATAATAATTGACATACCCTCGTATTTAAGTGATTAACATTGCAAGATCACAAGTTAATCTTGTGTTTATGCAAGTGGTTTTGTGAGGTGCTGCGGCTGTGAAGACGGTGGGTTTGTTTATAAATAACTTCTCTGCTACGAATCGTGACTTGTAGCAGGAAACTTATTTATAAGGAAACTCATCACAGATTAATGTCAGCGCCGCATAAGCCGTTGCAAATGTGAAATTCTGGTACATTAATAACCAGTGTAACCGCCAGAATGTTGAATATAAGCATGCAGATGTGTATGCTTTGTGTTGTACAGGGGCAGCATGTTAGATCGTGGGTTGGAGTTCCTTGTCTGAGCACTTGGTCGGCCAATACAGGGACGGATAGTTCTGTTAGTGGAAGACGTTGGAGTTGTTGTCCGATGATGTCTCATATGTACTCCATCGGAGTGAGGTCTGCTGATTGTGCAGACGAAGGCACAATGGCGACGTCGTAGAGCATGATGGATCACAAAAGCGATATATATATATATATATATATATATATATATATATATATATATATATAATCGGAAGTTCGATGCGGCTTTTAGTGGCTGATGCTGTAGTATACAGAGGAGTTGCAGCATTAGAAAATTGTAGCGAAACGCAGGAAGATCTGCAGCGGATAGGCACTTGGTGCAGGAAGTGGCAACTGACCTTTAACATAGACAAATGTAATGTATTGCGAATACATAGAAAGAAGGATCCCTTATTGTATGATTATATGATAGCGGAACAAACACTGGTAGCAGTTACTTCTGTGAAATATCTGGGAGTATGCGTGCGGAACGATTTGAAGTGGAATGATCATATAAAATTAATTGTTGGTAAGGCGGGTACCAGGTTGAGATTCATTGGGAGAGTCCTTAGAAAATGTAGTCCATCAACAATGTAGGTGGCTTACAAAACACTCGTTCGGCCTATACTTGAGTATTGCTCATCAGTTTGGGATCCGTACCAGGTCGGGTTGACAGAGGAGATAGAGAAGATCCAAAGAAGAGCGGCGCGTTTCGTCACAGGGTTATTTGATAGGCGTGATAGCATTACGGAGATGTTTAACAGACTTAAGTGGCAGACTCTGCAAGAGAGGCGCTCTGCATCGCGGTGTAGCTTGCTGTCCAGGTCTCGAGAAGGTGCGTTTCTGGATGAGGTAGCGAATATGTTGCTTCCCCCTACGTATACCTCCCGAGGAGATCAGGAATGTAAAAATAGAGAGATTCGAGAGCGCACGGAGGCTTTTCGGCAGTCATTCTTCCCGCGAACCACAATCAACTGGAATAGGAAAGGGAAGTAATGACAGTGGCACGTAAAGTGCTCTCCGCCACACACCGTTGGGTGTCTTGCGGATTATAAATGTAGATGTATATGGGCGAGCGTTATCCTGTTGGAAAACACCCCCTGGTGCGCTGCTCTTGAATGACAGCACAACAGGCCGAATCAACAGACTGACGTACAGTCTTGCAGTCAGGGTGCTTGGGATAACCAGGAGATTGCTCCTGCTGTCATACGAAATCGCGTCCCATACTACAACTCCATATGTAGTCCGCAATGCCTTTCAATGAGTTCTCCCTTGACGCCACTGAAATTGCAAATGGTGGTGGTTTGGGGTGAGTTGTCACGCTACAGGACGTCTGGTTCGGAGCTGTCCTTGAAATAATCGGTCTGTAACAGTTCGTTGTATCACTGTGGTGCCAACTACTGCTGAAATTGGTGCTGGACATGCAGTTCAATGCGCCAAACGCCGAACACGATAGTCCTTCCTCCCGGTAGAGCCACCTGGCCGTCCGGAGCACACTCTTGTTGCCACGGTACATTCTAGTGAACACCGCTGCCAGCAGTCATGTACAGTGGCAACATTCCTGTAAAGTCTACCTGCAGTATCGTAGGAGGAACATCCAGCTTCTAATAGCCCTTTTACACAACTTCCTTCAAACTCAGTGAGGTGATGATAAGGGTGTCTTTGACGGCTTAAAAGCTTTATTGACTAATATCCACTCACCAATTCCAGCCTCAAATCTAACTAACGCTTACGACCGTTACAGAGTGTATTTAACGCAAAGATCATTTACATCTTCATGGTAGAGCTACTAACCCACCTATTATGTGGCTGGCGCATATTTCAAATATAGGAAGACTCCTGCCAACTTTCTTTTATGTCGGATAACTCTTCCTGGCATTAAAGAATTTTTTTCGTCAGCGTAATTCCTTTTATATCATCGTTCATTCCTTCTGTCTCCTCGTCACCTGCGGAGTTAGAAGACATATAAAATAATATTTTCATTACGGGTGTGTCCTGTTATTAATGTTCCGTAGTTCCATCAGCAAAAACGGAACCCAAAACAGGATCGCTTTGCTGTCCGTCTGACTGTCTTTCCATCCTACTGTCAAAAACCTTTTTCTCAGGAACAGGTAGATGTATGCAGTTGACATTCATGCCACAAATCGAGGTCTACAATCCCCTGAAGCTGTAGAAACTTAACTCCTCTGAGTCAATTCAGTCAAAAGGTAGGTCAAGTACGTCACATATTTTGATAATCGAAAACTCACTCATCTAAACCTACACGGTACTTCCTGTTGACCTAGAATCATGAACTTTGGCATGAAGAAATGTTTCACAGTACAGGAAAAGGAAAACACGAGAAAAGTGTTGATTTTTAATCATATCACACAAAAAAGTCTTCTCTTGACATTTGTTATTCTTCTTCGAGCTTGAAATTACACTACTGGCCATTAAAATTGCTACACCACGAAGACGACGTGCTACACACGCGAAATTTAACCGACAGGAAGAAGATGCTGTGATACGCAAATGATTAGCTTTTCAGAGCATTCACACAAGGTTTGCGCCGGTGGCGACACCGACAACGTGCTGACGTGAGGAAAGTTCCCAACCGAATTCTCATACACAAACAGCAGATGATGCCTGGTGAAACGTTGTTGTGGCGCCTCGTGTAAGGAGGGGGAATGAGTACCATCACATTTCCGACTTTGTTAAAGGTCGGATTGTAGTCTATCGCGATTGTGGTTTATCTTTTCGCGACATTGTTGTTCGCGTTGATAGAGATCCAATGATTGTTTATCAGAATATGGAATCGGTGGGTTCAGGAGGGTAATACGGAACGCCGTGCTGGATCCCAACAGCCTCGTATCACTAGCAGTATGGATGACAGGCATCTTATCCGCATGGCTGTAACGGATCGTGCAGCCACGTCTCGATCCCTGAGTCAACAGATGGGGACGTTAGAAAGACAACAACCATGTGCACGAACAGTTCGACGACATTTTCTGGAGCATGGACTATAAGCTTGGAGACCATGGCTGCGGTTACCCTTGACGATGCATCACGGACAGGAGCGCCTGCGATGGCGTACTCAACGACGAACCTGGGTGCACGAATGGCAAAATGTCATTTTTTTCGGATGAATCCAGGTTCTGTTTACAGAATAATGATGGTCGCATCCGTGTTTGGCGACATCGCGGTGAACGCACATTGGAAGCGTGTATTCCTCGTCGCCATACTGGCGTACCGCCCGGCGTGATGGTATGGGGTGCCATTGGTTACACGTCTCGGTCACCTCTTGTTCACATTGACGGCAGTTTGAACAGTGGACGTTACATTTCAGATGTGTTACGACCCGTGGCTCTAGCCTTCATTCGATCCCTGCGAAACCCTACAATTCAGCAGGATCATGCACTACCGCATGTTGCAGGTCCTGTACGGGCCTTTCTGGATGCAGAAAATGTTCGACTACTGCCCTGACCAGCACATTCTCCAGATCTCTCACCAATTAAAAACGTCTGGTCAATGGTGGGCGAGCAACTGGCTCGTCACAATATGCCAGTCACTACTCTTTGTGAACTGTGGTATCGTGTTGAAGCTGGATGGGCAGCTGTACCTGTACACACCAACCAAGCTCTGTTCCACTCAATGTTGAGACGTATCAAGGCCATTGCTACGGCCAGAGGTGGTTGTTCTGGGTACTGATTTCTCAGAATCTATACACCCAAATTGCTTGAAAATGTAATCAAATGTCTGTTCTAGTATAATATATTTGTCCAATGAATACCCGTTTATCATCTACATTTCTTCTTGGTGTAGAAATTTTAATGGTTAGTAGAGTAAATAGTTATCAAAAGTTTTGGAATCCCTTGAACCGGTAATGTGCCAGTAGCAATGCCAATAACAGGCAAAAATCGTCCATATTTTCGATTCTTAGTATGGACGAACTGTTTGTAAACGTAATTAAGTTTGTACTGAATCCTCTGAGGGCGAGTCCTTCTCGCAACTGGACAATTTTGTACTGCTTTGCTATTCGCATGCGGCTGGAGTAACACACGGCGTTGACTGCCATACATGTTACTTAAGTAGAAAGTTAACGTGTAAGAATGTCCCTGCGCAGAGACGCGTTCATGCACAAGTGCGATAGTGTGTGTGTGTGTGTGTGTGTGTGTGTGTGTGTGTTTTTGTGTGTGTGTGTGCAGTCGGTGTGTGTCGCGCTGTAAGACAGCACGGCACGGCTGCGGCCAGGCCGGCACGGCGCGGAGAGCCGGCGTGATTTCCGCGCGGATGACAGGGGCCGTGGGACGGCGCGCAGGTCAGTACCCCCGCGGGCCGCGGGCCCTCTCATCTCGGCTTCTCACGGCGTGTGCCCCGCAAAGCCACCGACCGGCAGCCTCGGCTGCCCGTCATCTCGCCACTGCCAATGAGCGCCGCAGCTGTGCGACAGGCGCCAAGAGGACCACGCGAGGTACAGTGCTTTACTAGCCGTGACACACTCACCGACGTCACACGTTTCCATTCCGCTGGCTCTTAAAAGCCTATTCCCAGCATTGTAGTGAAACACATCCCTCAAGAAGAGAGAGGGGTGATTTTTTTAAAAAGTATATCCACATACATACAGGGAGTAGTACTTGTCAATAGCACGAAGTAGAGTTGTATAAACGTTTGTCCGGGAATAAATACTTATTGAGAACGCGTCATTTTGCAAGGGGCTTTCAATAAGTGATGCAATACTTTTTTCTGAGAGCAGCTTGGTTTCTTTCAGGATTACAGTACACCATATTGTTCCCCATTCTTTTGGCTGCAAATCCCAATTTTTCAACATAATTTCCGTTCAATGTGACGGCCTTACGCCACCGTACTGGGAGCGCCTGTATGCCTGTCGGACCCAACGTCTTGCTGTCTCAGTAACCTGCCCATCATCCACGTACTTCAATGTATCCTTCATTGGCCACAGATGGTCCTTCGCCTCTCTTTGTTGTCTTCTGTTAGGTGGCGAGGAGCCCAGCGGGCACACAGCTTTGAGTACCCCAACTGGTGGACGAATGTGTCAGCACTATAAAAAAAGACGTCCAGTTAACCTGCGAGGTGTGACTCGTCGATTACCCCGAATAAGAGTGTCCGCACGTTCCAACATTGCAAGAGCCACAGGATAGATGCCTCGCCCAACGACTCATCGTGCTTTTGTTCACTACCAGATCTCTACGACATTCGGGAAGTGTCTATGAATATCTGGGCTGCTCTACTTTTCCTCCAAAACAAATGCAGTGACAGCTCTCTGTTTGGAACAGACCACCATTACAGACACTATTTTTAAGGAAGCTTATAGCGCCGCCACCGATCGGAATTTATTGAAACTACAGGTGCTGGAGCGCAAATATTCCAGGATGTCCCGCAACACATTCTGCATTTTTCAACCGAAATTGTCTGAGAGGAAAAATGTGTTGCGTTACTTATTGAGAGTCCACCGTGCTTGTGTTGAATACAGTCAGTACTCAGTGGTGTAGGCCATCTTATTTTTGTTGTTCGTTGCTCAAACTTACTGACAACATATCTCTACTGAGTACTCTGATTTTGACGCCATTGTCAGACATAGCGCTTACAACTGTCCCCTGCAGTAACAATTCAGTAACATTCTGAGAGCGCACTGGCATCAGAACAAGGTTAGAGATTCTGTGGAGTGTGAACAGTGTAAACGGGGAACTGAAGAGCCCTCGCGGACATAATATTCTGCTGTGGTTTAGTCAAAGGTGTTAACTAACAGGCTTCTGTTATGTAGACCAAACGGCATCCTGAACACTTCACTCCATTTGAAAATAAAAACTGGCCAAATGCGAGTAGGATTCGAGCAATAAGCATTCCATCCAACTTCAATTATATATAAAATCTCAATGATTTTTGCCTGTTACCGGCATCGGTACTGGCAAGATATTGTCCCGGGAATCCCAAAATGCTATCAAAATCTCTACAGTAGTTCCTCAGTCTAGCCCGGACATACAAAAAGAAGCGAGTAGGGAACTTCAGTTTATATATGTACAGATAGAAGATTTAATTAAACTTTTTTTTATTTTCTCACTATATCATGACTGCAAGTTACATTTTGTGTTTCCATGCAGTAACATTCGTCTGTTGCACTTTTCACGGACGATGAATGAAATTTATGTTCAATTGGCAGAAAGGTATTTTTTATGTGATACAATTAAAGTTTAACAAATTTCAGATTGAAACTTCCTGGCAGATTGAATCTGCGTGCCTGATCGAGACCCGAACTCGGGACGTTTGCCTTTCGCAGGCAAGTGCTCTACTAAGTTCTTCAAGTTTAGCAGGACAGGTTCTTTTGGAAAGTAGGAGACGAGATAATGGCAGAAATAAAGCTGCGAGGAGGGAGCGTGAGGCGTGCTTGGAGAGCTCAGACGGTAGAGCACTTGCTGGCGAAAGGCAAAGGTCCCCAGTTCGAGTCTCGATGCGGCACACAGATTTAATCTGCCAGGACGTCTTAGCTGCAGAGCGAAAATGCCATTCAAGTTTCAGATTCTTTGCTTTATTTCTACAGTAAAACCTTGCATACTGCCGAGTTTCATGATTCTACGCGAAGTGGAAGAGTGCTATAAATTCCAATGAGTGCGCAGGTAACGATCCAAATGTATGACATAAATGGCCACATCTTTTGATTGCACTGACTTCCAAAATTAACATTTTGTACACCACCAAAAGAGAATGGACCTCAGTAAGCTATACAAATTTCAACTTGGTACGTCTATCCATTCCTGAGAAAAAGGGGTCTTAAGAGCCGGTAGACAGACTAAAAGAGAGACCAAGAGACGGACAACAAGACGCTCACACAGCGGTTCCGTTTTTACAGACTGAGGCACGGAAACCCACAAAAATGCTCAGGTAACACGAGGACAATGCACAGTAGCAGATATCAGAGGAGTCAAGCACTATATTGCTCCCTCCTACGTATATCTCGAGAAGAGACCATGAGGATAAAATCAGAGAGATTAGAGCCCACATAGAGGCATACCGACCATCTTTCTTTCCACGAACAATACGAGACTGGAATAGAATGGAGAACCGATAGAGGTACTCAAGGTATGGATGTAGATGTGGATCTCGCACACCTTCGATGTCCGATATAGAGGTGCAAGTGTTGCAACGAGTAGAAGGTAATGCTGAGACAAGTGAGTGAAGAACCAGAGCTACCGGAGTTATAAACCACGCTATTCCTCGGTCAGTTTTCAGCAGGCAGTAACTTAGGGCATGTCAGTTACATCATGTGCAAGCTGTGAGATCACAAGGTAACAAATGGTTCAAATGGCTCTGAGCACTATGGGACTCAACTGCTGTGGTCATTAGTCCCCTAGAACTTAGAACTACTTAAACCTAACTAACCTAAGGACATGACACACATCCATGCCCGAGGCAGGATTCGAACCTGCGACCGTAGCAGTCGCACGGTTCCGGACTGCGCGCCTAGAACCGCGAGACCACCGCGGCCGGCCAACAAGGTAACCATTACAGTTATGTACTCATTCTTGAGCACTGCTCGAGTGTTTTGATTCTCACCAGGTCAGATTAAAGGAAGACATAAAAGCAACTAAGAGATGCATTTTTAGCGGTGGGTTCGATCAAGACCTGGGTATTATGGAAAAGCTTGGTGAATTCAAACTGTAATCCCTGGAAGGAAGAAAATTTTTTTCATGAAACACTAGTGAGAAAATTTAGAGAACTGCCATTGCAGAATGATCCTGCTGCCACTAACATCAATCTCTCGTAAGAACTACATACATCAAAAAAAGTTCTGCATCACTCCGGTTACCAGAACTCCCGAAGATAGACGTTGACTGCGGATACTGTATAACAGACACAGTCCCTTTGACTGTTCAGAGATGTCACTAAACCCCCCAAAGATGTAACCAACCATGTATGAGCAGCGCCTATTAGACGGAGAGGGTCCGACAGCCGATGAGTTCCACTCATTCCACCAGGAAGGACGTACATGGCTCGCGTTGCCTGTAGGTCAGCCATGCCTAGACGGTCAACACCGCGGTTCGATCGCGTCCGCATTGTTACTTTGTGCCAGGAAGGGCTCTCAACAAGGGAAGTGTCCAGGCGTACCGGAGTGAATCAAAGCGACGTTGTTCGGACATGGATGAGATACATAGAGACAGGAACTGTCGATGACATGCCTCGCTTACGCGGCGCAAGGGCTACTACTGCAGTGGGTGACCGTTAACTACGGATTATGGCTTTGAGAAACACTGACAGCAACGCCACTGTGTTGAATAATGCTTTTCGTGCAGCCACAGGACGTCGTGTTACGACTCAAACTGTGTGCAATAGGCTGCATGATGCGCAACTTCACTCCCGACGCCCATGGCGAGGTCCATCTTTGCAATCACGACACCATGCTGCGCAGTACAGATGGGCCCAACAACATGACGAATGGACCACTCAGGATTGACATCACTTTCTCTTCACCGATGAGTGTCGCATATGGCTTCAACCAGACAATCGTCGGAGACGTCTTTGGAGGCAACCTTGTCACGCTGATTTCCTTAGACACACTGTCCAGCCAGTGTAGCAAGGTGGAAGTTCCATGATGTTTTGGGTTGGTATTATGTGGGTCCGACGTACTCCGCTGCTGGTCATGGAAGGCGCCGTAACGGCTGTACGATATGTGAATGCCATCCTCCGACCGACAGTGCAACCACATCGGGAGCATATTCGCGAAGCATTCGTCTTCATGGACGATAATTCGTGTCCCCAACTTGCACATCTTGTGAATGACTTCCTTCAGGATCACGAGATCGCTCGACTAGAGTGGCCAGCATGTTCTCCATACATGAACCCTGTCGACCATGTCTGGGATAGATTGAAAAGTGCTGTTTATGGACGACGTGACCCACCCAGCACTCAGAGAGATTTACGCCCAATCGCCGATGAGGAGTGGGTCAATCCGGACCAACAGTGCCTTGATGAACTTGTGGATAGTATGCGACGACGAATACAGACATGCATCAATGCAAGAGGACGTTCTACTTGGTATAAGAGGTACCGGTATGTACAGTAATCTGGACCACCACCTCTGAAGGTCTCGCTGTATGGTGGTACAATACGCAATGTTGGTTTTCCTGAGCAATAAAAAGGGCGGAAATGATGTTTATGTTGATCTCTATTCCAATTTTCTGTACAGATTCCGGAAATCTCGGAACCGAGTTGATGCAAAACTTTTTGTGATGTGTGCATAAAGACAAGGGAAGAGAAATGGGGGCTCGTACATTGTCAGTCGATTTCCTTTCGCTGCATTTGGGACTGGAACAGGAAACGCAATGACTAGCAGTGGTACACAGTACTCTACGTCGTGCACCCCTATGGTAGCTTGGAGAGTATATATGTAGCTATAGAACATAGAATGCGAAGCAAGACATAATTAGTTATTTTCCATGTATACGCATAATTGCCAGAGGTGAAATGAGTGATTTCTTTTGGTTGTTGATGATGGTGGTGGAGGCAGGGTGGGGGGAAGAGGTGAGGGAGTGTCGTTCTTATGAAATCTCATGTGGCCCGCCACAACCGCGTTGCCTTTGCTAACCTCTTACAGCCAAAGTCCTCATCATATATTCGAACCTCTGTCTTCCCCTGCAGTTATTGCCTTGTACAACCCTCTCTAGTTCCGTGAAAGCTATTATATGATGTTTCAACATATGTCCTACCACCGTCTCCCCTCTGATTAGTGTTTTACAGATTTTCTCTTCCTCGGCGATTCTACAGAGACGCTATAAATGACTTATAAATGCTCATAATTCTGAGCAGCTTTCTGGAACATCATACACTGAAGCGAAGAGAGTCATGGGATAGCGACATGCACATATACAGATTGCTGTTCTATCGGATATACAAGGTATAAAAGATAAAAGGGTAATGCATTGGCGGAGCTGTCATTTGTACTCCAGTGATTCATGTGAAATGGTTTTTGACGCGATTATGGCCACACCACGGAATTAACAGACCTTGACGAGATATGGTACTTGGAGATAGTTGTATAGGACATTCGAAAAGCTTAGGGAGTTCAGTTTTCCGAGATCCACAAAGTCAAGAGTGTGCAAAATTTCAGGCATTACGTCTCATCACGAGCAACATAGTAGCCGACGACATTCTATTAACGACGACAGCAGCGCCGTTTCCGTAGAGTGGCGTTCATGGGCTATGGCTGCAGACGAACGACGAGAGTGTCTCTGCTAACAGCACGATATCGCTTGCCACGCTTCTCCGCGAGTGGAACAGACGGGGGTAAATATGACTTTGGCGGGTATAGTGCCCTCCGCCACACACCACATGGTGGCTAGGGAGTATATTTGTAGATGTTGACTCGTGACTATGTCGTTGGACCTCAGACGACCGGAAAACTGTGGCCTTGTCAGATGAGTTCTGATTTCAGTTGGTAAGAGCTGCAGTGTAGCTTTCGAGTGTTTACATAGAACGGACTAGGTCCTATGGTCAAACTGAACAGATCATTGACTGGAATTGGTAGTGGTCGACTATAATGGTCGGCTTCTTGGAGACCATTTGCATCCATTTGTGGACTTTATGTTCCCAAACGACTATGGAATTTTTATGGATGACAGTGCACCTTGTCACTGGGCCACAATTGTTCGCGATTTGTTTGAAGAACATTCTGGACAGTTCGAGCGCTCGGCATGAATCCCATTGAACATTTACGTGACATAATGGAGAGGTCAGTTGGTGCACAAAATCCTGCAGCGGCAACACTTTCGCAATTATGGACGGCTACAGAGGCAATTCAGTATTCGAGCAGGGGAGTTCCAGCGAGCTGTTGAGCCCATACCACGTGGAGTTGCTGCACTTAGTCAGGCTAAAGACGGGCCGACGCGATATTGGGAGGTTCTAATGACTTTTGTGACCTCATTGTATTTCAAAGCATCGATTATCTTTTTCGATGTTGTGGCAGTGATTAACTTCCATACAATACTATGCTCACAAGTCCGCATCAAGTCATAATTGACACAAAATGTTCTGAGTGAAGACTTAACACTTGAATTCTCCTCTGGCATTGATCCGGTTAGCTACATTAGAATGGTACTGGCGATAAGCGGAAAATTATTAGAATGTTTGGGTTGTTTTATAAGAATTTTACTCCTACGTAAATTTGAATGGCTGTCAAACTAAAGTAAATGTTTGGAGTTTTACTCGAACACCATAAAATATTAATTGAGGCTATATGAGAATTCGCAAGTCGTACATCTCAAGTAGAAAGCGGTCATGTACGTGTTTGAGAACGTATTTCACAGAGAGAAAATGTTTCAGCAATAGGCGTAGCTAATACGGTTGGCGATAGAATGTCAGGACGCACATTACTTTTTGCTAAACCTGAGTCTTCGTATATTTCGAATAATACTTGCAGACAAAAATTTTTCAACTATCTTTACAATCGATGAGAGGAGGCACTTCATACAATTGTGTGAAAAAGAAAATTATAAGATATTGGCAATATCCTTTAACTGACATATAGCACGGATCTCTACGCCTACCCAGACTTGTACGCGCTAAGTAACTGTTACTGCGGTTACGTAAATCGTTGCAGACTTCTGACAATGTCTCGACAGAGAAAGCAATTCCTTGCTGGGTTTGAAGAACTTACGCGCGTGAGACTGCGATGGCACTTACTCGGCACATGCAGTGCACTTGTTGGAAGCAGACTTAAGTCCTTCAGCGCATCGTCTGGAAGTGACTTCGCAGGAAGTCAAAACGAGAACTGGATCCTTGTGTGTCAAGGTGATTGTATATTACATGTTTTTTCAATGTTGTGAATGTATTTTTGGAGAAAAAAGTTAATCAGGATAACAAACCCAAAAAATCACGGTTATATTTTAGTCTGTGTAGAACTAACGGATTCCTGAATACCCTTTGAAATTTTAGAAACTGTAGTTTGTAATCCTCTTGAAGCTGGAATGAGAAATATCCTATATTTGCGGTGACTATAGTTGGGATCACGAACGATGGCAGACGAGTTTCGAGTTGCTCTGCGCGTCTACGACACGCTTTCTCAGACAACCAATGAGCTTTCAGTAGAGTTCTCTGCGTTCTTCTGGCAATGTCTTAGCCAATGCGAGTAGTTAACGTGATTGCAGCGAGTTATTTAGTAAATTTTTATTCCAATAGTTGCGAGTTGTCACTGCTGATGCTGCAAAAAATTCTGCAGAAGCAAGTGAGAGACATAATTTGCAGTATACACGCTTCCTTCAAGCGCAGAGCACGTGTATGCACTTATCGTAACAGTGGCTAGCAGCCGACAACGATCCAATATCCGCCCGTCTCTCGAGCTACGCGAAACGCTATCGTTCGTGGATAGGACTATAGTTTCAGATATTCCGTCCATTATCAAACCATCTCCTGCGACGTAATTACTGAAACGAAATACAACTAGTTGCTGTTGTTGCTGTGGTCTTCAATCCAGAGACTGGTTTGATGCAGCTCTCCATGCTACCCTATCCTGTGCAAGCCTCTTCATCTCCGAGTAACTACTGCAACCTACATCCTTCTGAATCTGCTTAGAGTATTCATCTCTTAGTCTCCCTCTACGACTTTTAACCTCCACGCTTCCCTCAAATACTAAATTGGTGATTCCTTGATGCCTCAGAACGTGTCCTACCAGCCGATCTCTTCTTATAGTCAGATTGTGGCAAAAAAATCCTCTTCTCCCCAGTTCTGTTTAGTAGCTCCTCATTATTTATGTGATCTACCCGTCTAATCTTCAGGATTCTTCTGTAGCGTCCCATTTCGAAAGATTCTATTCTCTTCCGTCCAAACTGTTTATCGCCCATGTTTCATTTCCACACATGGCTACACTCCACATAAATTCTTTCAGAAAAGAATTACTGACACTTAAACTTATATTCGATGCTAACAAATTTCTCTTCTTCAGATACGCTTTCCTTGCCATTGCAAACCTACATTTTATGTTCTCTCTACTCTGACCATCATCAGTTATTTTGCTCCCCAAATAGCAAAACTCATCTACTATCTTAAGTGTCTCATTTCCTAATGTAATTCCCTCAGCATCACCTGATTTAATTTGACTACATTCCATTCTGAATAACATCGGAGGTAAACTACAACCCTGTCTTACTCCCTTTCTCCACCACTGCTTCCCTTTCATGCCCCTCGACTCTTATACCTGCACTATGGTTTCTGTACATATTGTAAATAGTCTCTCGCTCCCTATATTTTACCCCTAACATATTCATATTTTGAAAGACAGTATTCCAGTCAACATTGTCAAAAGCTTTCTCCAAGTCTACAAATGCTAGAAATGAAGGTTTGCCTTTTCTTAATCTGTCTTCTAAGATAAGTCGTATGGTCTGTGTTGCCTCGCGTGTTTCTACATTTCTATGGAATCCAAACAGATCTTCCCCGAGGTCAGCTTCTGCCAGTTTTTCCATTAATTAGTCTGTAATTAATTCGTGTTAGTATTTTGTAGCCATGACTTATTAAACTGACAGTTCGATAATTTTCACACCTGTCGACACCTGCTTCCTTTCGGATTTGAATACAACTAGTCCATTTGCAAATAGCCGTAAGCGGCAGTCACGAGTACACGTACAAAATCATCCATAGCGTATTAACAGTGTTTCTTTCCAAACACCATCAGGATAAAAAGCATTGTTATTTCTCTATACATGGTTTTGTACATGCCTCTCCTGATTGCCGATTGTGACTATTTGCAAAAGTAGTAGTTGTATTAAGTTTCAGTACTTAAGATGCAGTAGATGGTTCGACAATGTACACCATGTCCGAAGCTAGCCACTGCAAATAAAGGATCCTTCTCATTGCTATTTCGAGAACATTACAAGTAACAGTTTTGACAAAAATGAGTTACCGACCCATTTTTCCTTCATCATGCTGGAGGTTCATATATAAATTTTGAAATTTTGTCTGCAGACTTAGGCTTAACCCTGTCTACTGAAAAACATGCTCACTTTATTCATATTAATTGATTGCTCCATCGCTGATTGGTAGAACAACTTCATAGTTATAAACTAGAAGTTCAGAAATGTGAATGTTCTACAGTATTTAATAATTTAGCTAACATGTTTTCAGATTATTTGATAATCATCAGACAATAATCGTTGTCCAATAATGACCTCTTACGCCAAAACCACTTAACTACAATAAATAAATCATACTGTACAATATCCACAATTTTCTGTTTTTTATGTGTTATATTACTCATTTGGTTTTACTGATAAGACGATGGGATCTATATGCGAGAAGAGAGTATATTATGAAATTATTTCAGGAACAACTGCTGAAAGCCTTTTTGATAGATGGAGAATAGAAAGGATATAATGGCGAATCGGAGTGTTTTTATGTTATTCAGGCTTTTCAGTTACTGTCTATATGGAGCATGATAGTAGCAGCACAGAACAAGGTCGAATAACTGTCTGTTATTAACAGGCATGCATTTTGGTCTTCCCATACCACACTTCTGTTACTTATGAACGCCGCACTGAAGAACAAAAGGACATGAAACGCTGGACCGGAATTAAAATACATGCACTTTATAGTCGCTTTTGGTACTAGTAAAGTACTCTAGAAATTGAAATGATTTCTTTTACGTCATTTGCTCGCGAAAGAAACACCTTTCAGATTTGAATATCGTTTGTGGCAGCCCTGAAGATTTTACCTTCGCCAGGGTTTCTGCTTCATTCGTTATAGTGGAGCATCATTGACAGCTGGGTTTTACCCAGTGTTATTGTGCGCTTTTCAATTGAATTTTGGCATGCTTCCTGTTTGCACACCAAACTTCCTCGAAAATCCCCTGACTCGCGGTCCGCTGATTCCATTCATCCTGCAAGCTAGCGTCACACCCCACGTTATGAAGAGACGTGATGTGGATACATTCAGCTGTTAAGAGACAGAGCGCATGAATACCACGGCGCGTCCTTGCTGTCTCCATTCGAGGACCGATCACGGAAGATATTAGAAACAGTTCAGATATTTTCCACCGAATGTATATTTAATGACATCTGTCATCGCACAAATCTGTGGCGCAGGTCCTCAACAATTTATCGACAAACTTTGATTATTTTGTAGGAGCTGGAGTGTTCAGTAGCATTATGCAAAAATTTGTAGTTCCTGTGGCGGCTGTTGCTGGGCTGGCAGGAATATTTTTGCACAGTACTTCAATAAATTTTGTACTGTCACTGCAATGTAGCTCAGCAGTAGACGGTTACTTTTTGAACGTTTTTTTAAACATTAATAATATCTACTACTTTGGACCAGAAACAATTTGTTACCTTTAACAAGGTGATTAGATTTGGAACAGCTTTGGACCCTTGGTTCATCAGGCACATGATAGTTTTGTTACTTATAAAAAGGATCTATATTCCTACTGTAACAAGATTCACACTGTAAACTCTTTTCTATGCAGTTTTATTTCGTCAAATAGAACATACCGTTTCCTCCTCGTACAGCAAGAAGATGCATTCTCAGCAACAACCCTGACTCAGCTGATAAAAGCCAAAACTCTTCTCCATATTCTTTCCACCATGAGGCCTATTGGGATTATGTAATTGGTCACTGTTCGTCTCACAGAATTAACTCGTCACGTACAATAAATGTAGCAAATTCGTTCTCAGTCAACTAAAATTTACTTTTCAATGCATCTACATCAACATGGATACTCTGCAAATCACATTTAAGTGTCTGGCAGAGGGTTCATCGAACCACCTTCACAATTATCTATTATTCCAATCTCGTTTAGCGCCGGAAAGAACCAACACCTGTATCTTTCCGTACAGCTCTGATTTCCCTTATTTTATCGTGGTGATCGTTTCTCCCTATGTAGGTCGGTGTCAACAAGATATTTTCGCGTTCGGAGGAGAAAGTTGGTGATTGAAATTTCGTGAGAAGATTCAGTCGCAACGAAAAACGCCCTTCTTTTAATGACGTCCAGCGCAAATCCTGCATCATTTCAGTGACGCTCTCTCCCATATTTCGCGATAATACAAAACGTGCTGCCCTTCTTTGAACTTTTTCGATGTAGTCCGTCAGTCCTATCTCGTAAGAATCCGAAAGCTACACAGCAGTATTCTAAAAGAGGACGGACAAGCGTAGTTTAGGCAATCTCCTTAGTAGATCTGCCACATTTTCTAAATGTCCTGCCAATAAAAAGCAGTCTTTGGTTAGCCTTGCCCACAACATTTTCTATGTGTTCTTTCCAATTTAAGTTGTTCGTAATTTTAATTCCTAGTTATTTAGTTGAATTTATGGCCTTTATATTTGACTGATTTATCGTGCAACCGAAGTTTAACGAATTCCTTTTAGCACCCATGTGGATGACCTCACACTTTTCGTTATTTAGGGTTAACTTCCAATTTTCGCACCATTCAGATATCTTCTGTTTTGATCTTCTGATGACTTTATTAGTCGATAAACGACAGCTTCATCTGCAGACAAACTAAGACGGCTGCTCAGATTGTTTCCCAAGTTGTTTAGATAAGGAACAGCAAAGGGATTTGTTTCGCAAGTAAATGATACTACTAAAATTCACAGTTTGCCTCTCCGAGATAATTAATAATTTGAACACACAGACGCAAAAATATCGTGTATATTCTGCTTAAAATTGAAGATTCTAATATCAAATTTGATGGTGTACGTACTTATGGTACATGAGTTCCCTACTTGTGATGGAGATTTACAAAACGATTGTTGTGAATGAATACTATATCACGGATTCTTGCGGGAAGTATAAGGGCTAGATGTAGTATACTATAGTACTGAATTGAAAATTAGCGGAATAAATTCACATTTCGATCGACACTTTTCTTGCCGTATCTTGGGCTAACCATTTACAGAAATTTACAGCGATGTCAATGTGATGTAAATGCAAATAGTTTGGTCTTTACTCTGATACGACATTTCTGCATTTTATAACTTGCACTGTAGTTGCATGACTATGTATTTCTTATAGTTATCTGCAAATCTGCTGTTTCAAGTAGCTCTGTCATATCTGTTTTCCTGCATTGATTTTTATGGTTTTTATTCGAATGATATCTCAAAATTAGTCCCCATTTTTGGCAGTGCACTCGCATTTGAGAAAAGGGGTTTTTAAAAATCCCACCCAGCGAACCACACCTATCTTTTTTCTAGTATACTTCAATCAGATGACGTGAATTCCGGATTATTCCTTTGAAAACGACACTTCCTAGATTCTGCCGTACCGTTGTTGGAACGGGGCTTGTCCTCTCTAATAACATCATTGCCGGGATGTTCAATCTTAGTTTTACTTCCTTCGCTCCACATTTATAGATTACTGTTACCCCAGATTTCTACCTCAGCACTTTCTTATGGCGTGTAAACCTTTCCGTCGAACGGCCTATCTAGATACATTTGTAGACTGATGCGTCGAATCAGATGAAGGTGTGCGACAGGGACTCATTTATTATCTTCATTTGTGCAGACCATCGAAACAGCAATTACATTTTACACTTCTGTCTCTTCCATTTGCAATGTTGCAGATGCAGTTCACAGCTACATTCTAGCTTCTAGCTATCCGGTTCCTGTGTGTGTGTGTGTGTGTGTGTGTGTGTGTGTGTGTGTGTGTTTGTCTGATTTGTGACACTCTATATCTGCATATATACTCCGCTATCCACCAAGCGGTGTGTGGCGAAGGGTACAACTCGCGCCAGTCGTATTTCCCCCCTCTGTTCCACTCGCGGAACACATCACCAGATCTTCATTTTCTGTTATATGGTCGGAACTGTAGTAGAAGATGACACGGAGCTGTATTGGAGTGTTCATCATTATACAGCCTGTAAAGAAAGGCATCAGGAATACTTCGGCAATTTTGTTCAGTCTGTCATTGTAACACTTTTCGAAGAAAGTATCACACAGGTAGACAAAGATCCAACCAACAAATTTCAAACTGATATTAAAGCTGTCCCAGACATAAGACTCTCTTGCTCACTGAAAAAGAAAAACGTCACTGTAAATGCATATATCCACTACCTCCATGGCTACGTTCACAGGTAAAAGCTCACAAAAAGATCTCATCTCAAACTCAATGTATTATCCAGGGTATAAGATTCTACAGAAGTCAACAAGACCCTAATGGACAATTTCGGGTTTAATTAATCAGTAAATAATAACCACACACCTGCCAATGACCTGAAACACATGCACATTACTAAAATAATAAACAAATTCTCTAAGTTGGCTGATTTGGGGGAGGAGACCAAACAGCAAGGTCATCGATCCCATCGGATTAGGGAAGGAAGGGGAAGGAAGTCGGCCGTGCCCTTTCAACGGAACGATCCTGGCGTTTGCCTGAAATCACGGTAAACCTAACTCAGGATGGCCGGACACAGGTTTGAACTGTCGTCCTCCCGAATGCGAGTCCAGTGTGCTAACCACTGCGCTACCTCGCTCGGTCAGATTCTCTAGATGCCATCAGCTGCACACTATCATCCCCTATTGATGATGCAGTAAGTGATACTATGTTGTTGTTGTTGTTGTCTTCAGTCCTGAGACTGGTTCGATGCAGCTATCCTGTGCAAGCTGCTTCATCTCCCAGTACTTACTGCAACCTACATCCTTCTGAATCCGCTTAGTGTATTCATCTCTTGGTCTGCCTCTACGATTTTTACCCTCCACGCTGCCCGCCAATGCTAAATTTGTGATCCCTTAATGCTTCAAAACATGTCCTACCAACCGATCCCTTCTTCTAGTCAAGTTGTGCCACAAACTTCTCTTCTCCCCAATCCTATTCAATATCTCCTCATTAGTTACGTGATCTACCCATCTAATCTTCAGCATTCTTCTGTAGCACCACATTTCGAAAGCTTCTATTCTCTTCTTGTCCAAACTAGTTATCGTCCATGTTTCACTTCCATACATGGCTACATTACTATAGGGAACCTAATAATGGAGTAATAAATAGTGATTGACGCAGCAAACTATTTTACTTGTATTGAAGAGCTCGTCTTCCTGAAAGAAAAAACCCTCCCATTTCAGTCCTCATAAGCCTAAGTCGTCGTTTCTTTGTGTGACTACAATCTTTGAGTAATACTTGGTGTTGTGGCACACTGGTTATCCTGACCACTATTTTCTCAAGGTTTTCACATGCATTAATACATTATTAGACGGGTTGTAATTTTCCATTTCAAATACATGGTTTTCAAAAGCTCAGGGGGAACCTGTTGGCGTTCAGCTGGAGTGATTTCAAGCAATCATGAAAAAGCAGAGAGCGGGATGGAACTTTGCGATAAACTGGTATTGTGTAGTGAACCGAAATTGAAAACTCTGAGGCTCGTCCGTCAAGCACATTTCTCTTACAGGCTCATCCATTCGAACAAGACTGCTACAGTGCGGTCGAATTATCATCTCTCACAGCCCCAGGAAGCTGAGTTTAAGGAAAATGAGGGAGCAGAAATACCGGGTGTAGTTTATAGTATCTGTACGGCTATGAAATCGATTTAGAGAATCACACAGTGGAATTATGATCATAATGACTTTTGCCTCACTTCATACTACGAGCGAACTACTGAATTAGATAACACAAAAAATACTCTAATTCTCGACTGTAATTTAACTTAACCTCACCTACCATCTACACAATCGAAACTCCTCACCTTGCGACAGAAAACCCACAATATTCTTGTACTATTTAAACTACTAGCAGGCCTACATAGAAATTTCACTCCTACGTCATACTCTACAGCTAAAAGACCTTGATTCGACCTAGCCTCTCCATTGCCGATTCGGTATGGATTTTCGTGCCACCAAAATTCACTCACCGCCTCCAAATCCACGTCAAGCTGTCTGCCTCGCTTCAGCACGTGCCTGAATGTCCTCCGCGTGTTACATCGCATCTGTTTATCCACAGTGAAAACCTCCGGACCTTCTACAATTACCGTATAGTTGATTATACACTCCTGGAAATTGAAATAAGAACACCGTGAATACATTGTCCCAGGAAGGGGAAACTTTATTGACACATTCCTGGTGTCAGATACATCACATGATCACACTGACAGAACCACAGGCACATAGACACAGGCAACAGAGCATGCACAATGTCGGCACTAGTACAGTGTAT
The DNA here is from genome assembly GCF_023897955.1 of Schistocerca gregaria. Lineage (NCBI taxonomy): Eukaryota > Metazoa > Arthropoda > Insecta > Orthoptera > Acrididae > Schistocerca > Schistocerca gregaria. The sequence goes on from NC_064922.1 coordinate 621,793,514, forward strand.
ATCCACCTTTCGCAGCAATGCAGGCTGCTATTTTCCCATGGAGACGATCGTAGAGATGCTGGATGTAGTCCTGTGGAACGGCTTGCCATGCCATTTCCACCTGGTGCCTCAGTTGGTCCAGCGTTCGTGCTGGACGTGCAGACCGCGTGAGACGACACTTCATCCAGACCCAAACATGCTCAATGGGGGACAGATCCGGAGATCTTGCTGGCCAGGGTAGTTGACTTACACCTTCTAGAGCACGTTGGGTGGCACGGGATACATGCTGACGTGCATTGTCCTGTTGGAACAGCAAGTTCCCTTGCCGGTCTAGGAATGGTAGAACGATGGGTTCGATGACGGTTTGGATGTACTGTGCACTATTCAGTGTCCCCTCGACGATCACCAGAGGTGTACGGCCAGTGTAGGAAATCGCTCACCACACCATGATGCTGGGTGTTGGCCCTGTGTGCCTCGGTCGTATGCAGTCCTGATTGTGGCGCTCACCTGCACGGCGCCAAACACGCATACGACCATCATTGGCACCAAGGCAGAAGCGACTCTCATCGCTGAAGACAACACGTCTCCATTCGTCCCTCCATTCACGCCTGTCGCGACACCACTGGAGGCGGGCTGCACGATGTTGGGGCTTGAGCGGAAGACAGCCTAACGGTGTGCGGGACCGTAGTCTAGCTTCATGGAGACGGTTGCGAATGGTCGTTGCCGATACCCCAGTAGCAAGAGTGTCCCTAATTTGCTGGGAAGTGGCGGTGCGGTCCCCTACGGCACTGCGTAGGATCCTACGGTCGTGGCGTGCATCCGTGCGTCGCTGCGGTCCGGTCCCAGGTCGACGGGCACGTGCACCTTCCGCCGACCACTGGCGACAACATCGATGTACTGTGGAGACCTCACGCCCCACGTGTTGAGCATTTCTGCGGTACGTCCACCTGGCCTCCCGCATGCCCACTATACGCCCTCGCTCAAAGTCCGTCAACTGCACATATGGTTCACGTCCACGCTGTCGCGGCATGCTACCAGTGTTAAAGACTGCGATGGAGCTCCGTATGACACGGCAAACTGGCTGACACTGACGGCGGCGGTGCACAAATGCTGCGCAGCTAGCGCCATTCGACGGCCAACACCGCGGTTCCTGGTGTGTCCGCTGTGCCGTGCGTGTGATCATTGCTTGTACAGCCCTCTCGCAGTGTCCGGAGCAAGTATGGTGGGTCTGACACACCGGTGTCAATGTGTTCTTTTTTCCATTTCCAGGAGTGTAGTTGATGCCAATCACACATCATATCCCAACGAAACTTTGACCATCTCATTCTAACTGACGATGAAATTCTTCAAAGAGGTAACCATCCTTCCATCTTTAAGAGAATACTCCTCCTCTATACGTCAGGTCTCCTCTCATTCCCATCCCCTCCCCCCACTCTCTAAGAACTTGGATCAATGTCTTCATCACTTCGTTCCCAAAACACTCAACCAGAGAAGCCGCGTACTTCCTTCTCACTTAATTTTGAAAATCAACATTCCCCCTCTCATCCATCTCCACTCCACATCCCTCCTCATCGATGGTCACAAAACCATGCATCATCGCAATCACCAACAATGTAAAAACGTCGTTGTAAAACGTCAGTTTCTATAAACGTACTCATCATGGCAATAGGCCTATTTACTTTACAAAAATCTCATAGAAAGCCAACTGCATATTAATTTATGATCAACATGTAATGTTAACACTTTTAATTGTTTTTAACACTTTATTGTTTAAACATTTTTGGCTGAAGAGTGTGTTTAAGTGCTATTGCTGTCAGCCAATCTTTCGCCCGTGGATGACAGGGAAGAAATAACAATGAAGAAAAACAAAACTTGAAATACTAACGCGTCACATTTCGAAATTCAAGAGTATCTAATACAAAGCTGTCCAATTCTGAATGACTATTAGTAGAATAAATTAAATTCTCAAACCTCTCGAGCCGACGGTACTTCCTTGAGACTTTCAGGAGGAAACAGATAAATATTGCTTTTGTCATGTTAGCTAAGTTAATATACGTTGTTCTGTGGCTGAGTAACTGGTTGTTTAGCTGTCTTCTAAATAAGTAAACACCATGCTGGAATTTTATGTTAATGTGAGTTATCACAGATTCCCTCTCTTTCAAGGTACTTCAGATGAAAATCAAGTGGCTCTTCGGGAAAGACGTTCTCAGTTTCTTACGTCACCCTTCTCCAAACAGAGAGTGGGTGTAAAGGGATGAAAACTGAAATTAACGCTTAAATTGAATTCTTGTGAGCATTCATTTTAAACCATTTAGGATCGAGAACATGTCTGTAAATGCCTACGAACTACTCGTCAACACAGGAAGGAAACGCAGTGGCTCTTCGAACTGTTATTATCTTTTACGATACTGTAGTTGGTGCAAAGCTCAAAAGCTGTCGTCGGGAGCGTTTATCAGAGTGAAAAGTTCGTTAAGGAGCATGCCGTAAACAGGACGCTCACCTGCCTTCATTACTAAGCGGTTATGAGTAACAAGGAATGAGCAACAGCCGGCGGTGAGCCACGGCAGATAACCAAACTGACCGCCTTCATTAGTTGTGCTTTAGCAGTCGTTTGTCCGCAGCGAAAGTCTGCATCATCCCAGCTGTCGTACTAGGCACTACACAACCCACTGTTTACTGTAGCAATTATAACATTGAAAACAGATCTGTTTCTCCCATTCCCCTTGCAGAAACGACAGCACAGTTCTGATGCAGAAGAGTGTAGTCAGTTTCTTACCTGAAACAGTTTATTGTAGTTACTTGTAATTGTGTCATCTGTGACGCACTAATTAATACCGTGACTGCCAGTCATTAATGTTAATAGTATAGTTGATGTGATATGCCCAGTTCTAGCTGATTTGACAAACCAGCAAGAAAGACTGTCTATAATTACCTCCAGTAATTTATTAACGACTATAAAAGGTGGCTCTATAGAAAGGTGGGAGGAGACTGCTTAGTTGGGAGGACTAAGTGAACCAACCAGAATAGATTCTAATGTCCAGTTCAGATGTTCAAACAGTGCCGCAGTTAGTACTCGTAAAGTAACCACCTTGATGGATAGCTTTATGAAGAACAAATGTGACTGAGCAGCTTATCGATGCGAACTGCAAATGGCTTTATGAACTGATGTGTTCTATCGTATAGAGACTATGAGTGTTACAGGTGAGACAAACACTGACTCATTGCTAAATGACGATATCACACGGAGACTTGAGAGTTCTGTTGGCACATAATTGGCCTGCGAACTGATCGTGATGTTCCCAGACTCAGGTCTCGGTAGAGACTATTCTCTGAGCAAAGTTCTGCCCAGGTTTAACGCTGCTCATCTGTTTCATCAAATTCATTAGATGCACGAAGGTCACGCCCACCTCCCTCAGCCCCCGGTACAAGATTCCTGGTTAGATATACAAAGTCATGGATCTTAGAAATCCAACTGATTCTTCTACTCTGTTTCTTATGAAAATATATTACACACCTTTCGGAAGTAAAAATAGGTTTATGAATTTGGAAGCGGAATTAAAAATATCAATTGAGACGTAAAGAGTTATTAGAAGGTATCATCTGTTTCTTTAAAAGAGCTTACATGGCGACATAAACCTACGGCGTCAGTTACAAAGTCATGTAAACTGCTTTACATATCTCATGACACCTCATAATAGTCTGAAGACCGTAACTAGTAAGAAGAAAGAATTATCTATTAGCAGCTCTTGGGGGCGAACTGCGATGTGTTATTAATCAGATGCGTACTGTTACATACCACGTTCACAGAATATATTAATTTTCATATAAGATCTACTAGCACCTTAGTAAGATCATTTTCTACTCACTTTCTTTTGGAAAAATGAGGAAAGGAAAAAAGTTGTCTTCCTCGGAAAATTATGCTAGCATATCGTCTCTGTCATATCTGGTATCTCCCACTACAGAAAATTTTGTTTCACACCTAATTTCAAATGAAAATCATCCTGTATTATATTGTTGTGGCTGTTTGTTGTCATTTATTAATTGCGTATTCTGAAATCATTATACTTACTTCCTGGCACATTTACAGAATTTACACCACGGACGAAGTATGCTCTGTCCCAACTACGTTGTAAACGTGAAAAATCACGATTTCATGAAAACTAATGACACGTCTCTCTGGTTGTGTTATTATGAGAAATAATGAGAGATGGAAGATTAGGATATAAATGTCGTCGTTCTCGAGATCGTCATAAGCGAAGTACGTTGTCTGTTGCACCTAACATTTCGACTCGTGGGCTAAAGTGAAACCCCTTAAAATTCCAATGAGGATGACCAAATCGAAATTGTGGCTTTGTCTCCCTATTAGGAGCAGAACGTCTCAACCTTTCCGTTAACTCGTTTCGGCAGAATCGTTATCATTAGCTTAAATACAGCTTAAGACATATAGAACATTCAATGTGGAACGAGGTGGGATACTGAAGTACTGAGAAATGATGATCTACGACTGAAATTCTCTAAGTACGTGAATACTGCGAAAATGAATATTACAAACTGGCAGTTTAGTTGAAGGGAAATCGGTATGACTTAAAACGACAACCACGGAACTTGGACAGGCAAATATAGGTACAAGGAAGGTAACCGCAAGGATCATCAATAACAGAAGAAATACTTCAGCTAATTTCGTTCATCACAATCAATGTTTTTGGATAGTCTACAACAGTATCATTCGTGTTTTAAATAATGAAAAACTTCAACAGTTACTCATTTTTCATCCGTAGCACAACGCTACCCAGGAATTTATTCTCACTTTCAAGTGCATTTATTTGCATAAATATTTTTTGTGATGTTTGCATGTGTGATTTCCTGCCTCTCTTGCGCTGTAGTTGTCTTTTTGAGGTTACACTGCAATCGGAAAATCGGACAAATGAACCTTGGAATGTTTTTTAGTTGTAAATAATAGAGATAGAATTTTTGTTTTTCCGGTACAAGTATTGTGCCTTCTCTATTACACACACACACACACACACACACACACACACACACTCACACATACGCAAATGAACACTTACACTATTTGTTTTTGTAGTGAAAACATGCTACAGTGATATTATGTCACTATAGTTTCACAAAGCGTTTATATACAGTCACAGGTGTTACATTTCTTAAGGATTACATTGTATGCACAAAGCTGTCAGTCATCAGATTTATTCTAGCACTGTTGACTGTTGAATTATCTATTGTATATCTGTTTTATTATGCACGCTGTTTTATTATGCATCTGTTTTATTATGGCTGTAATACACATATTTGTGAAAATTACTGCAGTTATCATACGGAGACGCAACATTTGAAAAATTAACTGATTCGATATCTAGTTTTGTCATTGTAAATTTTTTCTGTCCAATTTTTGTGGTGTACAAAAATTTCCAGTTCCACCAATAAATCCATTGTACGTGATATTTGGAAGTGGTGGAGTGTTTTAAGATCTTCTTATACGTTTTTGAATGGGTGTCCAGTGTTTATGTGTGTTGCTATTGCTAATTTGGTAAATACAGTTGATTGACGCAAGAAGCAAATGGTGTTCAGTAAAAGACAGGAATGTTTTTGTTGTTGTTGTGGTCTTCAGTCCTGAGACTGGTTTGATGCAGCTCTCCATGCTACTCTATCCCGTGCAAGCTTCTTGATCTCCCAGTACCTACTGCAACCTACATCCTTCTGAATCTGCTTGGTGTTTTCATCTCTCGGTCTCCCTCTACGATTTTTACCCACCACGCTGCCCTCCAATACTAAATTGGTGATCCCTTGATGCCTTAGAACTTGTACTACCAACTAATCCCTTCTTTTAGTCAAGTTGCACGACAACTTCCTCTTCTCCCCAATTCTATTCTGTGCCCCCTCATTAGTTACGTGATCTACTGTTTATCGTCCATGTTTCACACCCATACAGGGCTACGCTGCATACAAATACTTTCAGAAAAGACTTCCTGACATTTAAATCTATACCCTTTGTAAACAAATTTCTCTTCTTCAGAAACGCTTTCCTTGCCATCGCCAGTCCACGTTTTGTATACTCATTACTTCGACCATCGTCAGCTATTTTGGTGCCCAAATAGCAAAACTAATCTACTACTTTAATATTCTCATTTCCTAATCCAATTCCTTCAGACCACCTGATTTAATTCGACTACATTCCATTATCCTCGTTTTGCTTTTGTTCATGTTTATCTTATACCCTCCTTTCAAGACATTGTCCATTCCGTTCAACTGTTCTTCCAAGTCCTGTCTTTGATAGAATTACAATGTTGTCGGCAAACTTCAAGGTTTTTGTTTCTTCTTCCTGGATTTTAATTCCTAGTCCAATTTTTTGTGGTTTCCTTTACTGTTTTGTTCAATGTTCAGATTGAATAACATCGGAGATATGCTTCAATCCTGTTTCACTCCTTTCTCAACCATTGCTTCCCTTTCGCCCCCCTCGACTCTTATAACTGCCTTCTTGTTTCTATAAACTTGTAAATAGCCTCTCGCTCCCTGTTTTTTCCCCCTGCCATCTTCAGAATTTCAAAGAGGGTATTCCAGTCAGTATTGTCAAAATCTGTTTCTAAGTCTACAAATGCCATAAACGTAGGTTTGTCTTTCCTTAACCTAACTTCTGAGATAAGTCATAGGGTCAGTATTGCCTCGCGTGTTCCTACATTTCTATGGAATACAAAATGACCTTCCCAAGGTCGGCTTCTACCATTTATTCCATTCCTCTGTAAAGAATTCGTGTTAGTATTTTGCAAACCGTGACTTATTAAACTGCTAGTTCGGTAATTTTCGCACCTATCAGCACCTGCTTTCTTTGGAATTGGAATTATTACATTCTTCTTTAAGTCTGAGGGTATTACGTCTGTGTCATACACCTTGCCCACCAGATGGAAGAGTTTTGTCATGGCTGGCTCTCCAGGGCTATCAGTAGTTCTAACGGAATGTTGTCTACTCCCGGGGCCATGTTTCTACTTAGATCTTTCAGTGCTCTATCATATGTTTTACGCAGTATCATATCTCATCTTGATCTACCTCTTTTTCCTTTTCCATAATATCGCCCTCAAGTACATTGCTCTTGTATAGACTCTCTATATTATCCTTCCACCTTTCTGCTTTCCGTTCTTTGCTTAATGCTGGTTTACCATCTGAGCGCTTGATATTCATACCTTTTCTCCAAAGGTAACTTCAGTTTTTCTTTAGGCGGTACCTATCTTACGCCTAGTGATATATGCTTCCATGTCCTTACATTTACCCTCTAGCCATTCCTGCTTAGCCGTTTTGCACTCGCTGTAGATCTCATGTTTGAGACGTTTGTATTCCCTTTCGCCTGCTTCATTTACTGCATTTTTATATTTCCTCCTTTCATAAAAAAATAAATGTGTGCGAAATCTTAAGGGACTTAGCTGCTGAGGTCATCAGTCCCTACTCTTACACACTACTTAACCTAAATTGTCCTAAGGACAAACACACACGCCCATGCCTGAGGGAGGACACGCACCTCCGCCGGGACCAGTCGCACAGTCCATGACTGCAGCGCCTTAGATCGCGCGGCTTCATCAATTAATTCAATATATCTTCTGTCATCCAAGAGTTTCTACTAGCCCTCGTCTTTGAACCTACTTGATCCTCTGGTGCCTTCATTATTTCATCCCTCGAAGCTACCCATTCTTCTTCTACTGTATTCCTTTCCCCTGCTCTTGTGAATCGTTCTCTAATGCTCCCCTGAAACTCTCTACAACCTCCAGTTCTTTCACTTTATCCAGGTCCGATCTTTTTAAATTCCTACCTTTCGGTAGTTCCTTCAGTTTTAATCTACAGTTCATAACCAATAAACTGTGATCGGAATCCACAACTGCCACTTACAAGGCCAGACTACAACAATATAATTCACTTATGGATGAAATAAATAAGAATATTATGAAGCAAAAGTGGAATAGCTACAAGAAAATACGAGGAAATCGAGAAAGCAATCTTTGGTGAAATTAAAGTGAGGGTGTTAATGATAAGAATGCAAGAAAAATTTAACTGTTAAAAGCAGAGGAGAGAGAGAGAGCTGATTGGTGGAAAGAATACGCCGACGGTCCCTGGAAGGGACTGTCGGCTGAGGTGATAGAAGAAGAAGTGGAAGATGATTTGGATGACATAGGTGATGCAGTAGTACAGTCAGAGTCGGGCAGAGCTTTGATAAACTTACAATCAAATAAAGCAGACGGAGTGGTTAACTTTCCTTTCGAATTTATAAAGTCTTTGGGGGAAAGGGGCATGCAACGACTGTTCAGGATAGTGTGTAGACCCTATATTACTAAAGAGAGACCATGAGACTTTCGGAAAAGTGTCATCCACAGAATTACGAAGACAGCAAGGTTAGATAAGTGCGGCAATTATCAAACTATCAACTTATTAACTCATGCAGACAAGAGTAAAGAAAATTGAACACCTGTTTGACGACAATCAGTTTGTTTCTAGTAAAGGTAAAGGCCGTTTTGGCATTGGAATTGGTAATGGAAGCATAACTTGAGCAAAATCAAGATACATTTACAGAATTTGTCGACCTAGAAAAACAATTCGACAACGTAATATGGTGCAAGATGTTCCAAATTTCACTGAAAAATAGGTGTAAGTTATAGAGCAAGACTGGTAATACAGAGTGAGTCAGAAGGGGTGATAATATTAGTGTTTCTGAATAAAAGTTGTCATATCGTATGTCCAGTTCTTAACAGTTCCATAGGAAACTAATGAAAACATTGGAGAACAGGAGAAATGTAGGTGATAGTAAATAGAACACTATGTTCTAATGTTTTGTTTAACTGTGTACATTTGCACATAAAATACGTTCAAAAAATCCACCGTCAATATCAAAGCATTTTGCAGCTATTGTAGACACCTGCTGTGTTGCTGATCTGAGCTCATTCGTACGGTCCTTTACTCGAGCACGTGCTTGTAAAATACACTCCTGGAAATTGAAATAAGAACACCGTGAATTCATTGTCCCAGGAAGGGGAAACTTTATTGACACATTCCTGGGGTCAGATACATCACATGATCACACTGACAGAACCACAGGCACATAGACACAGGCAACAGAGCATGCACAATGTCGGCACTAGTACAGTGTATATCCACCTTTCGCAGCAATGCAGGCTGCTATTCTCCCATGGAGACGATCGTAGAGATGCTGGATGTAGTCCTGTGGAACGGCTTGCCATGCCATTTCCACCTGGCGCCTCAGTTGGTCCAGCGTTCGTGCTGGACGTGCAGACCGCGTGAGACGACGCTTCATCCAGTCCCAAACATGCTCAATGGGGGAGAGATCCGGAGATCTTGCTGGCCAGGGTAGTTGACTTACACCTTCTAGAGCACGTTGGGTGGCACGGGATACATGCGGACGTGCATTGTCCTGTTGGAACAGTAAGTTCCCTTGCCGGTCTAGGAATGGTAGAACGATGGGTTCGATGACGGTTTGGATGTACCGTGCACTATTCAGTGTCCCCTCGACGATCACCAGAGGTGTACGGCCAGTGTAGGAGATCGCTCCCCACACCATGATGCCGGGTGTTGGCCCTGTGTGCCTCGGTCGTATGCAGTCCTGATTGTGGCGCTCACCTGCACGGCGCCAAACACGCATACGACCATCATTGGCACCAAGGCAGAAGCGACTCTCATCGCTGAAGACAACATGTCTCCACTCGTCCCTCCATTCACGCCTGTCGCGACACCACTGGTCGGTTGCGAATGGTCCTCGCCGATACCCCAGGAGCAACAGTGTCCCTAATTTGCTGGGAAGTGGCGGTGCGGTCCCCTACGGTCTTGGCGTGCATCCGTGCGTCGCTGCAGTCCGGTCCCAGGTCGACGGGCACGTGCACCTTCCGCCGACCACTGGCGACAACATCGATGTACTGTGGAGACCTCATGCCCCACATGTTCAGCAATTCGGCGGTACGTCCACCCGGCCTTCCGCATGCCCGCTATACGACCTCGCTCAAAGTCCGTCAACTGCACATACGGTTCACGTCCACGCTGTCACGGCATGCTACCAGTGTAAAAGTCTGCGATGGAGCTCCGTATGCCACGGCAAACTGGCTGACACTGACGGCGGCGGTGCACAAATGCTGCGCAGCTAGCGCCATTCGACGTCAACACCGCGGTTCCTGGTGTGTCCGCTGTGCCGTGCGTGTGTTCATTGCTTGTACAGCCCTCTCGCAGTGTCCGGAGCAAGTATGGTGTGTCTGACACACCGGTGTCAATGTGTTCTTTTTTCCATTTCCAGGAGTGTACGTGCGAGAAGTTTGTCTTTTGTGTCCACTCTGCAAGTGTAGAATTTGCTCTTAAGCCAACCCCACAAACATTAACCTAATGCAACAATATCCGGTAGCCCCGGTGACCGGTCCACGCCCACGATACGTTTCAATGAGGTACTGTGTCACTGGTCGTTAGGAACGTGCAGGAACTTCGTCGTGTTGAAAGTACATACGACGGCGTGCTGGTAAAGGAATATGCTGCAAGTATTCTGGTAACACATTTTGAAGGAAATCAAGATACCGTACTCTATTAAGACGGTTAAGTAAAAAAGTAGAGCTATTATTTGGTCATGAATAATACAGCACCATACGTGGTCAGAGAAGGCAACACATGGTTACCTAATTTCGATTTTGTTGTATTCCCAAGTGAGCGCTCGTGAAGAAGGACATGCAACTGACAACTGTATGATGGATTTCATTAAGAAAAGGGCATATGTCCATTTGAAGTTTTTCGTTTAGAATCACCAATACTGCCAATCCTCAAATCATGTACCTTTCCTCCTGATTCACCCTGGGTATTATGGCAAGAACAAAGACGAAAAACCAGAAAGTAAGAATGAAAAAGTGCTCACATTAAAAATGTTTTCGGAAAGAGATACAGTTATTCGGTCCTACTGCTCGATTTATAAATCGAAGAAGCAGTGACAGGAATGTAATAAAGGTTTAGAAATGGGAGTAAAATTCAGGGTGGAAGGATATCAGTGATAAGATTCACTGCTGAAACTGCTATCGTCAGCAAAAGTGAGGAAGAATTATTGGATCTGTTAAAGAGAATGAACAGTTTTATGAGCTCACGCTGTGCATTGAGAGTAAACCGATGAAAAACGGGAAGTTGTAGAAATGAGATTAGTGGTAAATTTAAGGTATGAGGTGATTCTCCGCAAAATCAGCGAGGAGAGGAACATATGGAAAACACTGACTAACATAAGAGTCAGGATAGTATTGGTTAAGCCATCAAAAAATAAATTCCGTGTATTTGACTGAGCAGTAGAAGGTAAAAAATTTAACTGAAGGCAGAGACTATAAATACTTCCAACAAGTAACTGAGGAAGTTGATTGCTAGTGCTGCTCTCAGATGAAGAGGTTGGAACAGGACACAACACAGGAATTTGTGGCGGGCAGCATCTAACCTGTCAGATGATTAAGTTGTTTAACAGCATAGCAACTCGAAGCGAAGAATTATTAGACTGAATTTCGTTTGCCCTATCGTAAATCCATATAGGTTTGACCTATGATAAGTTTCGATGAATCATTCAAGGAGGGAAAGCCTAATGATTGTGTTCGGAGTGCTGAAATCGTGCTGCAGTTTTGTAATTATAAAATACTAGCTGCATCGCCCGGTGTTCCCCGGAATGTTTATTATTTGTTTACAAAGTGATTGGCGCTGTACCCTGTTGATACTCATAGCGAACACAAGCTGCGTAGAAAACTGCAATCGCTTTAAATCGAAGGAGAAAATTTGAAGGTAATCGGTCAAGTAAATTTCGAGACATTTGGTAACAATGTTTATCCTTTAAGTATTATATATATATTGTGTATATTAAAATTATATATAGCCTATGTCCGCCAAAATGCTCATTAGGGGATTGTGTAGAAATTTGAAGTAAATCGGCCAAGAACTTTCAGAGATTTTTGGTAACAAGTTATAGCCTATATGTATTACATACATATAAGTTACAAGTCAGAATACGAAATCTTATGTAGACAGTGATCTTCCTCTTCTCTCGAAGAAAGTGTGCAAAATTTCACCAATAACGGAATAAAACTGTTGATTTGTATGAATTACAAAGAAGCAAACAAACAAACGGCCACTCTTCTTCATATTGGAAAGAGCCTTATTCACGAAAATATTTATTTTGGAAACAGACTGCCTTCCGCTTCGGAAAGATTGCGAGAATTGGTGAGAAGATTCTGGTTCATGTAGCGCCGAATATTTTGCGGACCTGAGAGGCGTAGGTTACTAAGTCATTTGCTGACTTCATTGTTTCTGAACTGTCTCGGTGATCTCAGTTCTGGAGGAAAAATTGTGTATGGCGAAAGATTTGAAAGCCTGTTTGACAACAGGTGAGGCGGGTGCAATGCCCTCGACAGCGCACTGCCCCTCCCCCCGTCCCCCCTCCCCCCACCCACGGACGCACGTGACAAGGAGGTGGGCTGGATTGCTCGCCTCGTGGCAATTCCACCGGGACCTTAAATTGCCTGCCACACTTCGCTAAAACATACTTTTCTTCCCCTAGCACCCATGTGCCGCTGCCCCTGGAAGCTATTAAAACCGCAAGCTCAGAGCACTGTTTTTTCAGACTATGTTTACTGTACCTCTAGGCCCTTGCAAATCTAGGTAAAATAATGATACTTCACACTGTCTCATCTACGCAGAAAGACAGTGGGTGTTGCAAACTGTTTATTCATTGTTCATTACCCAAGTTAACTGGGAGCTAGTGGGAAGTGAGGTCAGTTGCCTGTGGTGGAGACGTTGTCATGCTGATGGAACGTAAGATTCTGGTTGGCCTTCCCAGGGTTTCTCGCGTGGGTGTAAAATGATGTCATGCTTCACAGTTTTGCTTTGGATATTATTCTATCACTAAACAGTTTTGCGAAAACACTTTATCACTTCCGGATACTTAATTATTAGTCTCGGTAAGTACAAGTTAGTTTCATTCGTGTTAACTAAAGATAAATGGAACAGAAGAGTGGCAGTGTTCGGTGAAGAACTAGTGAAGGATGTTTACATATGGTACAAAGTTGTTAGATAACTGCATCTTATACAACGTAACACAATAGTAAACTAAAATTACAGCTTTTATTTAAAAATGAAACTCGCCATCAGTCGTACAATTGGGAAGTTATTTTACTTTGACTACCAGTTTCCGTACTCCATTTGCCATCTTAAGGCCCCTACATAATGCAAAGAGTATGCTTGGAGTGTATATCAAGGTAAACTACAGCAAGCTTTATATAGAGTGACGGATAATAACAAAAGCACTTAAAACTACAAAATGACAACAGAACCGTTAAGATAAATCTCTGTGTACATCGAGCACAACAGAATGAAATGCGTACATACTTGTTAGTCATGCAACTACTTAACATCACGGATTTCTAAGAGACATTACAAAGACCAGAACTAGACAATATACAATCAGTAGCTCCTCAGAGCAAAACTTGTCAAATTTCTTAAAGTGAAAGTCCTATATAATTCTTATAGATGAGAAAACCCCTAGTATATATGAGGACCTATCCCCATTGTAATCTATGAGGTACACAATAACGTGTAAATCTACGGCCTACGCGGTGGTCTCGCGGTTCTAGGCGCGCAGTCCGGAACCGTGCGACTGCTACGGTCACAGGTTCGAATCCTGCCTCGGGCATGGATGTGTGTGATGTCCTTAGGTTAGTTAGGTTTAAGTAGTTCTAAGTTCTAGGGGAGTAATGACCACAGCAGTTGAGTCCCATAGTGCTCAGAGCCATTTTTTTTCTACGGCCTAATTACTATCACAACAGGTGGACAATATGGCTTTTACCCGTGCGACATTTTACCTTAAATGAGGATAGGTCCCCAATACATTAGGTGTTTTCTCATCTATAAGAATTATATAGGTTTTTATTTTTTTTAATTGACATGTATGCACACATTTTATTCGGTTGTGCTGAATGTAAACAGAGATTTATCTTAATGGTGCTATTTTCATATTGTAGTTTTAAGTACTTTATTTCCAGTCACTCCCCATAGAGCTTGCTGTAGTTCACCTTGACATACACTCCAAGTATACTCTCTTTTATAGTGAAGGGCCTGAAGACGGCATAATGGAATGCCGAAACTGGTAGTCAAAATAAAATATAATACCATCTCAATTGTACGGCTGTTGGCAACTTTCATTGTTAAATACTTGACCAGCCGCTGCCTCTCAACAGAGACCAAAATTATAGCTTGTCGACGGTAAATCTGAAATGAGGAAAACGATATTTAATACGACAGAGGTAGTTCAACAATAGCGTACAGTACATTACACCTTTCGGACAACCATTATGAAACAATAAGTGCAATAACAGAGATGCTAAACGGTTACTTTTCCGAATTTCAACAGGAGGAGACACGAAGAGACTTCAATAGGCGTAAAGGGATTTTTTTTTGGATATTTGTGGTAAGGTCTTATGCGACCAAACTGCTGAGGTCATCGGTCCCTAGGCCTACACACTACTTAATCTAACTCTAACTTAACGCTGAGGACAACACACACAAGCATGCCTGAGGGAGGACTCGAACCTCCGACGGAGTGAGCTGGGCCGACCGTGACAAGACGCCTAAGACCGCTCGGCTTCCCCGCGCGGCTAGTCGTAAAGTTATAGATGTATTTCTGTGTACTGTTGTGCACACTATTTTAAAAACACAAACAGACTAGGCGAGATATCAGTTTTAAAATCATAATGTAGTGTATTACATGAGTTGTTCTCCTTGTTCCCTAGGGCCTGTTCCCTAGGGCCTGTCGGAAAGAACAGACACCATGCGGAATCCACAGCAGTGAAACATGTTACTTAAATTGAAAGAGGAGGCGGGGGGGATTAAAGGAAAGGAGAGGGAATGGTTATTGATATCTGCTGCATCAGGACTTTGTGTGGCATCAGCAGCGACTTGAAAATGTGTTCTGGACAGGGATTCGGTTTATTTAGGAAGAAAATATTTGAACTAATCTGACAATTTGGCCACCTTAATACCATTGTGACTCGCCAGAGCTACAGCGGGCTGTGAAGAAGTTGAAACGTTTCAATGTGAGGCGTTCCACTGGATCTACTGAGCTGCCTTCGGTTTTCCTATCTTCATAGCATCTACGTTTGTCGGTGCGTCTGTGGTTTTGATTCTGTGGAGAAGGGTAAACAGTAGAGTGTTTCATTAGGCAGCTACAGTGGCGCTTTAGTACTCAGCTATTATAATTTCTCAACTTATATTTTACGTTTGACACATATACAGGTATATTAAGTGCATATACACTCCTACAGCCATGTTTATTACGTATGTATGCTTAGCGTGGAACGGTACTGTTTGCTCCGTCTTCCGCAAGTGATGGTGTCTGTTCTGGTCAGCTCTAGTAATGTTAAGTTAGCAAATTGGAATTTGTATGATCTTGGCTTAGTTCAGATGCTAATTCGTTCTTTCAAGTATACCTTGGTAAATCGTACCATAAAATTATTTTCAGTTGGGGAGTGGCATCAACTTTACTAATATTTCATTTCTTTCAGTCGATTTTTTTGTCGTTCCTCGATATTGCGATGGGAGAGTACCGTGTCCAACTTATATATCATATCAGTTGGAGTGGATCTCTTACATGTGAATGTATGGTATACTTTGTATAAGCCAGTGTTAGAACTCTTTTCTGTAATCAGATGTGGTTTCATTTCGCGAATTTCCTGTTCCTTGTAGCGTGTGAACGTGTGATTGTAACCATGCGCTTCTCATGTGGTATATTGAACGTTCTGCTCCGGTTACTCATTCTTGTCTTATTGCAATTACTTTTAACTAATTTCCGTGCGAGTGTAACTTTATTTTAGTCGAATATATTTCATGAGTATCCCAAGCATGTTCGATAGGGTTCATTTCTGGAGAACATGCTGGCCACTCTAGTTGAGCGATGTCGTTATCTTGGAGGAAGTCATTCACAAGATGTGCACGATGGGAGCGCGAATTGTCGTCCTTGGAGACGAATGCCTCGCCAATATGCTGCCGATATGGATTCAATATCGGTCAGAGGATGGCATTCATGTATCGTAAAGCCGTTACGGTGCGTTCCATGACCACCAGCGCCATACGTCGGCGCCACATAATGCCACTCCAAAACAACAGGGAACCTCCATCTTGCTCCAGTCGCTTGACAGTGTGTAAGGCGTTCAGTCTGACCGGGTTGCCTCCGAACACGTCTCCGACGATTGTCTGGTTGAAGGCATATGCGATACTCATCGATGAAGAGAACGTGATGCCAATCCTGAGCTGTCCATTCGGCATGTGGTTGGGCCCATCTGTACCACGCTGTATGGTGTCGTGGTTGCAAAGATGGACCACACCATGGTCGTCGGGAGCGAAGTTGCGCATCATGCAGCCTATTGCGCAGAGTTTGAGTCGTAACATGACATCCTGTTCAAATGTTCAGATGTGTGTGAATTCCTGTGGGGCCAAACTGCTGAGGTCATCGGTCCCTAGACTTACACACTACTTAAACTAACTTACGTTAAGAACAACACACACACCCGTGCCCGAGGGAGGACTCGAACCGGCGGGAGTGGCCGCCCGCTCCGGGACGTGGCGCCTCAAACCACACGGTCACTCCGTCCTCTGGCTGCACGAAAAGCATTATTCAACATGGTGGCGTTGCTGTCAGGGTTCCTCAGAGCAATAATCCGTAGTTAGCGGTCATCCACTACAGTAGTAACTCTTGTGCGGCCTGAGCGAGGCATGTCCTCGACAGTCCCTGTCTCTCCGTATCTCCTCCGTGTCCGAACAACATCGCTTTGCTTCATTCCGAGAAGCCTGGACACTTCCCTTGTTGAGAGCCTGTAACACCAATATCGATTGTAAGTAGTTTATACTGTGTAATTCTATGTACGTGATTATGTAGTGGTTGTTCTTTACTGATTAAGTTCATTGAGATATGAAAGAAAAGTTGATATGTGTAAGATATGTAACATAAAACTTAAAAAAATGTTTAAAAGTAATGAAATTGATAAATTATGCCTTTTTATAAAAGAGTTTGTAATTTGAATATTGGTTCATACTTAAAGAAATTGTGTGATATAACTTAAAAGTAAGGAACCCCCTCCGCTACGGAAGGGGCTTGGAGCGTGGGAAAAGGTGGATCTGGCGGTCAATCTGAGCGGCAAGAGTGAGAGTCAGTAGCTAGACGTTGTACTGTTAACAACGCGGGTGCCAAGTGAGACATTTGGAAGCCAATTTATGTTGAAATTGCCTCGGTTGTGGTTTTGGCAGTCGTATGGTGCTCTTGTTGTCATGGAATGGCTCTGAAATGAAGGAACGTCTAAAAGAAGAATTTATGAAGAGCATTCAACTCCAACAGCATGGGACCACTTAGCCGCCACTGCTCCACCAACTGCAGGAATTCAGATACGTATCACAGTATAGACCAGTATGCTTGTGTGTGAGTGTTTTTCAATAATAATTTCAATGATAATAATTCGTGTTTGAACCTTGAAACTGCCTTGTTTATGAAACCAACCAGGATGCTATCCTAAACGTGTTAAAGACCGAGTATCCTGTTTATGAAGAACCACTATCTTGTTTCTGTTTGAATGTGCCAAGTTTCAGTGTTAAAGCATGTAAATGTTGCTGGTTAAACTACTTACTTCAAAGGTAAAGAGAGAGGCACACAATTTTGAACTAAAAAAAAGCTTTATCTTGCTTTGAATTGTTTCTACTTTGAATGTGCCAAAGTTTTAGTGCCAAATGGCACAAATGTTGATAGTTAATATCACTTGGTTCACATGTAATGAAAGGGGCACACAATTTTGAACCTACTTGAAACTTAACTTTATCTTGCACTTATTTCTGAAGTTAATTAAGAATATTGTTAGTGTAAATTGCTATAAAGCATTGAAAGATAAATAATCTCAACTGGGGTTGGAAATCAGAGTTAGTGTGATGCAAGTTGCTTATGAAATGTGTGTATAGTTTGCTTATAAAGAAAATGGCTATTTATAGGTTTCCACTTTAACCTTTCCTAGAACGGCAAACTTAAAGTAAACAGTAGTTCTGCTAATGAAATATGAAACATTTCCATAGTAGAGTGAATAAAAAAGTGTATGTACAGTGTCATGTAATTGCATTTGTGATGTTTGGGTGTTAGTTAAATCAGGACTCTGTTCATGCTCAGATATGGTCTTGTGATGCCTTTGGTAACATTTGGAACGGAATCGGTTAATGGTTGAAGTGATAATTATTATTAGTATATATATAGGGCCATTTGTCTTTCTGTGATTGCCAATTAGGCGAATGATAACTACTGCTGTCTACTGTTCAGTACTGGTAGTTGTATGTGTTCATTGCTCTTTACAAAGAAAGAAGTAACTGAAGTTTCCTTTCGTAAAATTATAGTTAAATTCTTTGAACTTGATATTCTAAGTTATTATACCTTATTAGGCTGACGACCGTATATATTGATTCTTTTGTGCGAATTTAATTACTTTCCTAACTTCCAAAAATAAAGTGTTTCACTTTTTCTGCTAACTGCAATTGTACAAAATCATAGTTCGACACCCTCTGTCCACTAGGTCAACACGGTCAAAACATGCAAAATTCCTCCCAGAGAGTAACGCTAGTTGCAATGAAGTGTTATGCTTAACGTGGAATTTTAGCGCAAGCATTATACTTGGTATCGCTGTGACAGGACTAGAAGTTCGGTTAACAGGGAGCTTAAAGGTTATACATGACTTGCAATAGCTTTATAAGTCCTTCCTGGCAGAAAGTAACAATGCGGACGCGATCGAACCGCGGAATTGACCGTCTGGGCATGGTTGAACTACAGACAACACGAGCCGTATACCTCCTTCCTGGTGGAATGACTGGAACTGATCGGGTGTCGGATCCTCTTCGTTTAATAGGTGCTGCTCATGCACGGTTGTTTACATCTTTGGGCGGGTTTAGTGACATCTCTGAACAGTCAAAGGGACTGTCTGTCTCTGTGATACAATATCCACGGTCTACGTCTATCTTCAGGAGTTCTGGGAACCGGAGTGAGGCAAAACTTATTTTGATGTGTGTAATAGCTCCTTGGCCCATTTTGCATGAATTTGATGCACTAGATTATGCTTATTGTTTCTTCTGTATGTGTGTGTGTGGATTATTGGTACAGATGGGCATGTGCGTGTAATTTGACGAATCCTTCCTTTCTTATGAACCCTATTTTGTTCCCATGTGTTGCAATACGGTTTATGAACTAGGTACTGTAATGAATATCAAGCATTCCTCTGCAAAATCCGTGAATAAATATGTAATAGTATCTCAAGTGTGATACTAATCTTACTTAGTATAATTCACCAACCTTTCGCTCTTTACCAATGACGATTTAATTTTTTTTAAATATTTTATATGTTAATCTGAGAAGCTGTAATTTAAATTTAATGAAATCAAGAAAATAACTTTCCTGATTTAGTGTAGTTTTAGGTGAGTTAATTACGCATCAAATCATAAATTTAGCTGATCGCAATTTCCTCCGTGCAAAAGAGCACTACGCTCGCTTTCATTCAGACCCTCGAATAGAATACTTAATTGAAAACGGAAAAGTATCATTCAAAGTATCTAAACGTAGAGGGTATTTCAGCACTTGCACAGAGTGTGCCCCTCTTCTAGAATCTTCCAACTCCTTACACATGGTGATTTTGAACAATTTGGAAAAACTGCAAAAGTTGGCCCGCATAAGGAACAATTAAGGTCAACCAACAAACGCACACACACACACACACACACACACACACACACACACACACACACACACACACACACGTATACAAAGTGATTTCCATGACAGAGCCTGTTTTATGGAAATTCACAGTCCGGAAAGGCCACATTTGTGACAAGCATTGGTGCGAGCGGTTTACGTAAACATTTTAGTGAAACATACATCGAAAAATATCTTAGTTTTGTCGTTCATTTCTTTCACAGAGACCATTGTGGATGCTTTAACATGGTATTTATTCATCTGTGAATTGATTTTAGTTGTCACTTTCTATATTCAGCTGTATCAAGCATTTCGTTTTGATGCGAAACTCGTGTACCAGCGATTTATATGCTATATAGACTAATCATCTGGCACACAATGTGCCTTAGATCTCAGTTTGACAACGTAGTGAAGAGGACAGATGAAAACAAGTAAGTACATATATGTGACAAAGATTGCGGCGGTCATTTACTACAGCAGACCCAAAGAAATTAAAAAAGACTTTTGCTGGACAGGAATTTTACATATTGTGTGGAACGAGTCTATTGCTGATTCATGAGAGAGGATTGGTGGAGCAAAAGGGCAAGACGTAAGTGTAATTGTGTTCTAACTTGTGTTGGTACTGTTTTACCTTTTTCTAGATTCATCTAGGAAAAAGCTTACCTCATTCCACACAATATACGAGACCAAAACAGCAACCACTGTGAATAAACTCATGCAGACCTAAGAAGGTCATTGAAATACGCTATATTTAATTCGTCAGCTGCATAACGGCTAGTACCAATGCAGAATTAACTATTACTGGATGGAAATATATACACTACAATAATTTCACACTAACGATATGCAATATCTGGCGACAGACGTTGTTTTTACTGCAGTGTAACTGATAAAGGAAAGAGAACGACTGAAATAAGTTTTCATGCTGTGTGTCTACAATTCATGGGTAAACCGTTTGAATATGGGTTCTTGGAGAATCGTAATACAGCTGAACATGTGGTATATCTCATAAGAACGAAATCACCCAATAAATTTTAGAATATATTTTGATTCAGGATGTTAGTTGTATGTACGTTGGATGATGATGTGAAACAAGTCAGTTTTACAATTATAGCATACTTCTTTTTTTTAAATTGGCGACATGCTGACCTTTTACATGAGTTGCTGTGTTAGTTCTTATTTAAATTAATTTGGAATTGGAATTCGTGTTTATGGAGCCAAACTGACGCTACCCATTTTGGCCTGATTTTTTTCGCTGAAGGGACGATGGCCCAAGGGTATTGTGGAACAAATTGTCAGTTCCAAAGCCGGAGCCTTATGACGAAGTGAATCTCGTAACATTGACAGCTCACTTTATCACATACAGGATAAGCAGTTTCGAGTCCATATTGCTATGAGCTTAATATGATTTAAAACGATAGATGAGATAATTATATCTTATTATCAACAAAGTATGTACTATAAAGACATTAATACAAAGTACAGTAAGACACAGATTAACATTTTGTATTTATATACAATTTAGAAGAGCCCCTCGCCGTTAAAACAAATGTCAGGTCGGTACCCTACTTCGTGCCACACGTGCTTAGTATCAGCGACGTCAATATTAACACATCTGTGTTCCTGAAGTGACCCAGTCATGAAATATTTAAGAATTGTTGTTGGTAATCACATGGTATAAAGTATGATGCCTTCAGACAACAAAGGCAACGAATATGTTAAACAGATACGTCTTACTGGAGGAAGTTTTCATATCTGTTTTGCTTTGAAACGACAGCGTACTCTTTCTTTTCCTTGAACTAGACTGTCATGTTGGGACTGAACTGAGTGGTAAGAAACATAATACTGGTCGTGGTTTATTATAAACTTCTGATGGATGTAATGGATGATGGAGCCACATTCCTCCCAACATTGGTCAGAGCAAGTCGGTAATTACACGGCAGTTAACGGCAATCTGACTACACAGAAGTAAAGGACGGCTCTAAAAAGAACTGTTGCAAATTGCATGGCAATGGAATAAAAAAGGTTTATACACGATTTCCGAACAGCAGAAATGATACCTATAAATTTTACTCCAGCAGATTACAGGAAATTAAGAATTTAGGCCCGGAGATGGCAAGGATGGTATGCAATTTCTCTCTCCCCTCCAATAAATCACGTAGTGAGTCAACCATCGTATACAAAATAACTAAACAAAACAGCTGGTAGTCTCTCAGATAAGTGGGAAAGCAAATCACGATTCGCTAGAGAAATGTATTCTAGGAACACGCACATATATATGGAAAGAGCAAGAAGACTGGTCGGACTTCCAGAATAGGAGAAAAATTGCTATCAAAACGATCAGAAATGTCAAGAGAAGTAGATGGAATGAGGAACTTGGAGAAGCAAAGACAGCCTTCAAGAAACACAAATAACGAGTCTTTTTCAGAGAAATGAAGAGTAGAATTAAAGGCTTTGAGGCAAAAACCCTTCGTAATAGGACAAGATGGCACAATAAAAATTGGCGAGGAAGAGGTGTGCGAGGAAATGGCTAGGTATTTTAGGGATTTGCTGAATGCAGGAGCACCGACGGTAAAGTGGGCACACTTACTCTCTAGCGACGAAAGTCAGGATAGCCTAGACAGTGCACCCACCAGGTCAGAAGTAACAGAAGCCATTAACAACCTCAAAAACAACAAGGCATCATGTAATGATGGTGTTTGTGCTGAAGGGATCACGCAGGGTGGGAATGAAATAGAAAGAAGTATGTGCAATATAATAGTGGATATCTGGTGAAATAAGAAAATACCCATAGTCTGGAAAGAAGCCATTATAATACTACTACACAAGAAAGGGGACAAGAAAGTACTGGATAACTATAGGGGAATCTCTCTCTTAAACGTAGGGTACAAGGTTTTGTCGAGAATCTTGCTGAACAGAGTTGAAGAACAACTGGGGCCGACAATAGGAGAGTAACAGTGTAGCTTTAAAGAAGGCAGGAACTGTACAGAATAGACATTTGGATTAAAAAGCATAATATAACACAGCAAATGCGAATGCGTTAATCAGGGCTAGTGAAGATGTAGGTCTAAGGATAAGTGAAGACAAAACTAAATATCTGGTTACTACTAGAATGCCAACAGCAGTAGATCAGGAAATGTTAAGAGTCAGAGCCATCAGTTTGAATAAGTGAACACATTTAAGTATCTAGGAATGGACATCACTTCGAGAAATGAGATTGAATCCGAACTGAAGAAGAGATTACGGGCGGGAAATGCGTGCTACTTCTCTTTGAATAGATTACTTTCATCACGGATATTGTTTAGGAATTTAAAGATTAGAATATACAGAACTATTATTCTACCAGTTATGCTGTATGCGTGTGAGACTTGGTCTCTCACTGTGCAAAATGAAAAGCCGTTTCGAGTATTTGAAAACAAAATTTTGAGGAAAATTTTCGGAGCAAAAAGAGATGACATTAGCCGAGAGTGGCGAAAACTGCGTACCGAAGAGCTTCACGGACTCTATTCAAGCCCTGACATAATCAGTAGGCTGCGATGGGCGGGTCACGTAGCTCGAATGGACGAGGGCAGGGCAGCGCGCAAAGTACTGGTAGGGCACTTAGAGGGAAAACGTCATGTGGGAAGACCGAGACGTAGATGGGAGGACAATGTGAAAGCTGATTTGAGGAGCCTAGGTATTGAAGGAGAATGGAAGGAAATAGCCCAAGACAGGGACCGGTGGCTAAAATATGTTGCTGCGGTAATGGTCTCTCGAGTCCGGTATGCCCAGTGAGTAAGTAAGTAAGTAAGTAAGTAATAGAACACAGACACAGGAAAGGAGAAAAGACAATAGTGACAATTGTGGACTTCCAAAAGGCCTACGATTCAGATAACAGAAGTACTCTGCTTGATGTGTTAGAAGATAGAGGACTGGATGCAACAACACATGCAATAATAAAGGAAACGTTAAGCGACACTACTGCCAGGATCAGGCATCGCAGTACGCTGTCAGACAGCTTCGAAATAAAAACAGGAGTCCGGCAAGGGGATGGACTGTCATCAATTTTATTTAACCTTGTTTTGGACGAAGTAGTGAGACAGTGAAGATCAGAGGTGTGCAAATAGGGTACAAGGTCAAACACAACGCAACAGTGGACTGCCTGGAATTCGCAGATGACATGGCACTCTTAAATGAGACAGAAGAAGGCGCAACGACAGCAGTAACAAATCTAGCCGAAACAGCATAAAAGGTCAGACTGAAGACTGCATATGAGAAGACCAAGACATTGGACACTCAATCTGACTGGAAGATAGATGGTCAACTGGTTGAGAAAGTCAACAGTTTTCGTTATTTGGGGGAGTAGATAAATGGTGGCACACAGAGCAACAGTAGCGCAATAGACAGGGCACAGCTTTTGCAGAAGCTTCGGTATGCAGTGAAAACAACATATGGCAAGAAAAATCTATTACGGAATGCGAAATTGCGACATTACACATCAACTGTAAGAAATGCTGCTCTGTATGCATGAGAAACGATCACACTCGGCAAGAGAGCTTGTATACATCTGAAGAAGGAGGAGCGGAAAATTTTGAGAGACAAATGGGGCACCAAAATACATCGGGATATCTGGATACACAGAACACGACAGGAACTGTATGAAAATATTGAAGCGATATCGAGCGAGGTACGGAAGAAGAGTTACGAGTTGTTGGGCACATCATGAGGATGGACGAGCAGAGGTTGACAAAGAAGATATGGAATGCAAGGTGTCATACGGGAAACAACTGGGTGAACGAAGTCAGAGATGACTGGAAGACTGTAGGAATAAAAGAAAGGAATCTGCAGGCAGTAGTACAGGACAGGGAGAAGTATAAAGGGTTAGTGGATGGTCACAAGTGGCCGGACACCGAAATCAAACAGAAGAAGCGAGAGAATGAAGAGGTATTGAGAAGAAAGAAGACGTGGAAAGCAAGTCACCCGTGATCCTGAAGGGTCTTAACGAAGTAGAAGGAGAAGATATGGAAAGATGAAACGTAAAGTATATAGTTTTCACAACAGAGCGTACTCCAGTCCACTACACGTGATATCGAACCATTTCAGGATCTATAGTCACATTCATATAAGATACCATGAGGAACATGCTGACATAAAGTAAGTGAGAAGAAAGAGTGTATAAATTAGGAAAAGCAGGAAGTATCCGTAATGGGTTACAGGACAAAGGACATTGATATTCCACCGATACAATGGCAAACCACCTCCATTAGGACCTTGCCTAGTAAGGCGGCACGGGTCTCCCGCGTCGCTCCCCTACGATCTGTAAAAAAGTATGGGGCTCATCATCATCATCACATGTCAACCAGAATACCACCAAAACAACCTCAAAGGCCAATTTCGGCCATAACCAGAGGACAAAGACCAATGCTCCTGGCTAGCGCGAGAATTGCTTACTAGCGGAAACCGGCCATTGACCGTAAGTTGCCACAGGCCACCCAAAGATAGTAGTCTGGTGATAGCGACATAGCACGATAATGCCCAAAAAGAGAGAGAGAGTCTGGCGCGTTTAAAATAGAACATTCAACAATAGAACAGTTGTTATCACTCAAATATTTGTAAATAAGGAAACGGATTTTTGTAAAAATGACAGCAGAGCTCACATTATGTTTCACATGGAGAGAGACATAGATGTCGCATTTTCAGTAAGAAACAAAATCTAGGTTGCATTGTCGGCAGAAGCATTATTTTCGGGTTTCGCCTTTTTGAGGTATCTTCAGAATTTCTGCATGGGAAAAATACATAAAAACTGATTAGGGGTGTGGTCCTGTCTAGCATAAGAAAGTGGTAAACATTTTTTAAATCTATATAAAAAATTGCCACCTTCACATGCTAGATGGAACCATACCCCTAACCTGTTTTTTGTGTTGAAATTCTGAAGATGCCTCAGAAAAACTGCTGTGGTCATTAGTCCCCTAGAACTTAGAACTACTTAAACCTAACTAACCTAAGGACATCATACACGTCCATGCCCGAGACAGGATTCGAACCTGCGACCGTAGCAGTCACGCGGTTCCGGACTGAAGCGCCTAGAACCGCGCGTTACCACGGGCGGCTGTTGTCATTCTACACCATCTTTATGATGAATGTGTTGAGGACATTCCCATCTTCCAACGTGACAATGGCCTTGTTAATGGGACTGAAAGCTTATGTCCCTGATTTGACATATGCTCT